>NC_043963.1:11483189-11538189 GCF_902148855.1 Sphaeramia orbicularis | reverse complement strand
CTGTCCAGTTTTGAGGCAATGAAAAAAACTGTTCCACTCAGTCCCATTGAAGTGCATGGACGCTGAGCGTCTACGGACAAATGCACTGAGCAGAGATCAAATGAGAAAACAGAGACACGGGAATGGAGGAGAAGTGAACAACATCGCGTCTGTTGATTTGTGATAAAGCTGATTCTGAACGAACTCGTCTGTGAGATGAACGTGTTCTAACACATTTGTAGTCAATGAAATGTCAACACAACCGAACATATTTAACCATTTAATTTTCGTAATTTTAGAGGAAGCCGGGCTTCCCTTGCAGTCTGTGAGAAATCGCCACTGTTCAGAAGTTATTCTAAATATTTTAGATCAGTAGACGTTTTTTGTTGGCAGTTGCTGTTTGGGTTTTTATGGTTTAAAATATCAGATCTTTGATAAAACATTGAGATGCGTATCACATCGGCCTCGGCGACGTACGCGTTAGCTGTTTTCCTTAAGAGCAGCTCTTCACATCACACTTCTGTGATTGTTCATCTGCCGTTGATTGTGTCCATCTCCTCCCTCTTCGCCGGTTCTGTACATTAATCCTCGTCTTTCCCTCTCTCTCTCTCTGTGTTTGTCTCCACTCTTTGCTCCTCTCTCCTTGTTTTGCTGTCGCCTCTTCCTCCTCCTCCTCCTCCTCTTCCTCCTTGTCTCTTGGGAAGTCAGGCAGTCGTGCAGCAGAAAAGTGCACAATCACAGTTGCTCGGAGGATGAATTGAGGTAAATAGGAGTGAAAAAGGGATAAACAGGGAAGAAGTAAGGAACAGAGGGGGTAAAAAAAAAAAGTGCGAGAAGGGAAGAAAAAGACATCAAGGTAAAAGAGAACAGAGATGGAAAAAGTCAAGCTGCAAGGGGAAGAAGGGAAAAAGAAGTAAGAGGGAGGAGGGAGAGGCTTGTGTTCCAGTTAATTACCACAGAAGGCCCCGGGGCTGCCGTTAGACATATTTTCTTCACCAACGATTTTTTTTATTACAAACATTAATTAATTCAGAGCCTTGTCATCTCGTCTTACATGGATGGGCCCTTCGACCCCTTTTCTTACGCCTCACTTACATCGCTGGCAGACACACTGTGGGCTGTCACATGGGCTAAGGACAAACACGGAGGTTTTAAGTGCTAAGATTTATAGCTGTGTTACCGTCTGGGAAAGAAAAAAAAAAAAAAGAAAAGAAGAAAAAATAAGGTGGGCTAAATATGTCGCAGCGTTTCATGGGGGTTTTGTTGCACCTAGGCTACACAGTCAAAGTCTTTAAAGATTCCTCATGACGGCGGCTGTGCAAATGAAAAGATTTTGAAGTTTCCAACGCGGCTAAACGTCAGCCGCATAAACGCATTGTGTAAATGTGTCGACAGCAAGTGTAGTTTTTAGTACCTGCGACTGCGGTGCCCTGAGCATAATCACCCTCTTTCATTTCCTGTCTGCCCGTCTATCTGTCTGTCACCGCTCAATTATCTCTCCACCTATTCTTCCCTGTCTTTCCTCTTCTTCCTCAAGCCTCCCCTCACTTCTCTCCTCACCTCTCTGTTGTCTTCTCCACAAGGGAACCGACAACCCGTTTCCCTAGGAGTTTATCATAAATTAAAGATTGCATTGTTACCAACCAATCCTCTTACTGTAAGCAGTTTTGGAAGGCAGGCAAGCTGTCTTGAACCCTGAAAGGAGTCAGACAAGGGGAAAAAAAAAAAAAATATTGTCCTCATTTTTTTCCTTTTTTTTTTTTTTTTTTCAGTCAATTTAACCCCTCGTCGATCTTTGAACACGTCTTATATCCTCGCACTAATTTAACTCTAGCTCCTCGGAAAGACAAGAGAAAATGAACCGCTGAATATATTTTCGATATATTTGTGATTAATGCATAAGGACAGCTTGATTTATCGCATCCGGAGCGAGTGACGTGTCCACTTTCCGCAGTTTAAACCAAGCCTGAACTAGTTCGTGTCGTCGGAGCCCGAGGTCTTGTGGTGATTCAGGAGGCTCAGTGCGGAACCATGAACTTTAAGCGTTCAGGGTTTTTCCATAACCTTTTGTCACATTTAATTTGCTTCTTCATTTTTACTGTCACTCTTCCCTGCATATTCCCAATCAGCGGAGAACATGTTTGAAATACTTATGCATATTAATTAAAAAGGCAAGAAAGCAGTTGTGCACTTACTTATTTGTTTGCTTAGCGAGCATCAGGGTGGAAGAAACAAAGGAAAATGTAACACCAACACTGACCTTTTATTGCAATTTAGGTGTATTTATAAACCATTAGTCAATAAAAGATTAACTGTTCGTGCAGATTCGGTTTATCTGAAGAACAGAACATGTTTAATAAAATGCTCTACTGCATAGGGATGCACCGATATATTAATTAGACAGTGGTATCAGTTGATATCAGATGCCTTTTTACTGATGGCAGTGGCAGATATTGATCTTTTGTGTTATATTAAAGGGTTTTTGTAAGTTTTAATCTGTTTTCATTAAAAGATAATATGATGAAGGGATAAAAGAAAGTAACATTATTATCAGTGTTGTAAATCAGTCCAAACATCATTTTAAAGGGGCTGTTCTGAGTATTTTTTGTACTTTTAAATATGAAAAAAATTACCTAAAAGTATCTTTTCTGTTTAGAACAGTGTTTTTCAACCTTGGGGTCGGGACCCCATGTGTGGTCGCCTGGAATTCAAATGGGGTCGCCTGGAAGTTCTAGTAATTGATAAAAAAAAAAAAAAAAAAAAACCTTACTAATAAAAAAAATAAAATATATGGTGAGTTGACAGACACAATCCCAATCCATAAAAGACATGACAAACTGTGAAGCTGAAACTGAAGCACTGTGGTTCTGTTTATCTGTCAAATGTTCATTGTGGTCGGTTTCAGATAATGCAGCTCTTTCATAATTCATAGTTTGAGTTCTTGTTTGTTCAGGATTAATTGTCAGCCTTGTAAATCCAAGCTGGACTGACTGTACATATCCTGACCAAGGAAAATCCAATTCTCACTTTGTGCAGTAATCTACACCTGGCTTTTCTGCCTCCGTCCATAATAATATACATTATATAGACTAAATATCATCTAAAATTAAAGTTTATTTGAAACATAGTATAGCAAACTATTACATGATCAAAAACAAATTAATTTTAGCAACAACAAAAAAAAAAGTCTCCGTTTTGAATGTCTGGAGTCACCAGAAATTTGTGATGTTAAAATGAGGTCATGAGCCAAAAAAGGTTGGGAACCATTGGTTTAGAATAAAGAGCTGTGAAGTTCTGCCAAAGATGCCCATGTATTACATTGTAGAACTAGAAAAGCACTTGGAGAGCGCAGACCTCCGCCAAGGCATATCAGCCCCCCCCCCCCCCAATCACCACCAAAATGTAATCATTTCTTCCTTGTGCCAGTATCAACATGTCCTGAAAATTTCATCAAAATCCTTCCGTAACTTTTTGAGGTATCTTGCTAACAGACAGACAAACAAACCGACAAACCCCAAAAACATAACCTCCGCCGTTCTTTCACGGAGGTAAATATGATCTGAATTTATTTACACCACATGTGACCACTAGAGGGTGTAGTGAGTCACTCTGTTGGTCTCCCATGATGAGGAAAACTAACACCACGGGGCCTAAAGCATTAGGAAGTGACCAGATGGGATGAGAACCATTAAGAAACAACTTTTAGAGTCAAGGAAAAGAAAATATACAAATAGAATATCTGTTTATATAGAAAACATATATATACAGTTGTGGAAAAAATTGTTAGACTATCAAAAGTCATCAAAAACAATGGTTATGCAATCAATAATAATAATAATAATACATCGGTTTTATATAGTGCTTTTCTAAGTACTCAAAGACGCTTTACAATAAACAACCAAGGGACAAATATACATACAACGGGTAAACACATAAGAAGTTAATACTAAATGGTAATCAATCAAGTACTAACTCCTGTGTGTATCATGTGACAAAAAAAGACAGAAAAGAAAACATGGAATGCCTAAAAGCACTGTTTTTGTCAGTACAATGCCATAGATATTGATGTCAGAACTGAAGTGATTTTGGTTATTTTCAAGAAAACCATGGAAAATGGATAGATATCAGCTCTGAAATTAAACGCTTATGACAGTGGTTCCCAACTTTTTTTGGCTCATGACTCCATTTTAACATCACAAATTTCTGGCGACCCCAGATATTCGAAACAGAGACTTTTTTTTTTTGGCTAAAATTAATTTGTTTTTGATCATGTAATAGTTTGCTATACTATGTTTCAAATAAACGCTAATTTTAGATGACATTTAGTCTATATAATGTATATTATTATGGACGGAGGCAGTAAAGCCAGGTGTAGATTACTACACAAAGTGAGAATTGGATTTTCCTTGGTCAGGATATGTACAATCAGTCCAGCTTGGATTTACAAGGCTGACAATTAATACTGAACAAACAAGAACTCAAACTATGAATTATGAAAGAGCTGCAGCATCTGAAACTGACCACAATGAACATTTGACAGATAAACAGAACCACAGGGCTTCAGTTTCAGACTCAGTTTGTCATGTCTTTTATAGATTGGGAGTGTCTCTGTCAACTCACCATATATTTTTTATTAGACAATATCAATTACTAAAAATTTCAGGCGACCCCATTTGAATTCCAGGCGATTGGGGTCCTGACTCCGAGGCTGAAAAACACAGGGTTATGAGCTACTTTTGTTGTTATCATTATATTTGTTCAAACAAATGTACCTTTAGTTGTACCAGGCATTAAAATGAACAAGAAATTGAAGAAAACAAGGGGTGGTCTAATAATTTTTTTCACGACTGTATGTGTATATAAAAATAGACTTGATGATGCCATAATACAGATGTGTGAAAACAATGAGCTTTATTCTTTATTCAGTGAGTGGTACAGTGTGTGGATACATAGTGTTAATTTTTTGTGGTTTTAGTAAAATTAAATGTGTACTGGTCTGAGGCTTCCCACTGCTGTTAATAGTTTAGAGCACAGGTGTCAAACATGCGGCCCGGGGGCCAAATCTGGCCCACCAAAGGGTCCAGTCCGGCCCTTGGGATGAATTTGTGAAATGCAAAAATTACACTGAAGATATTAACAATCCTTTTAGTTCAGGTTCCACATTCAGACCAAAATACTTTCATAATAACACATAAATAATGACAATTCCAAATTTTTCTCTTTGTAAATGTAAATATTTTCATATATTTACACTAAAACAAAGTATAATTTCGTAAAAAATTTGAATAACCTGAACAAATATGAACAACCTGAAATGTCTTAAGAGAAATAAGAACAATTTAAACAGTTTTCTGTCTGTTATTAAATGTTTTGTGTGTTTGTAGACCAACTATGATCTGTAAGTTATAATGTACATGTGTAAATGATAAACTGAGACATAATATTGTTAAAATGACACTAATTTTTTTCAGTTTGTTCATGTTATTCACATCTTTTGAAAGGATAGTTTGTAGATGTAAACCTTTTCATAATGTAAATTTACTTTTTCTCTCTAAAACAGCGAAAAGTTTGGAGTTGATATTATTTATATATTATTATGTTATAATTTTACTGGTTTGGCCCACTTCAGATCAAATGTAGCTGAATGTGGCCCCTGGACTGAAATGAGTTTGACACCCCTGGTTTAGAGTATCAATAGTTCATAGAATTCCTTTAAATATCTGCATCAGTATTGGCTAAAGATTGTACAATTGGTGCATCCTAAATTCAGAAGCAATATGCAAGAAAAGATTATTTTCATTCTCAATGAATCTGGCATTTACTGTTAAAAAGTGAAAGAGTGTTTCCAAAAAACCCAAGCTGACATCCTTAAATGTCTTCTTAGGGCTGCAAACCACAGATACTCAGTTTACTGTCACAGAGGAGGAAGGAAACCAGAGAAAATTCACATTTAAGAAGCTCAAATAAGAGAATTTTCACTCAAACTGAGCAAAGATCAAATAGTTGTTGGCTAAATTTAATAGATGACAACTAACTGATTTATCTTTGCAGCTTTAAAGACGTCACGTATATAAGAATGCAGCATAGACACGAATAAGAGAAAATAAATGAGTTAATAAGAGCATAGACCGTCTAGAAAAGACTCAACTCAAGATGCAGTTGCACAAGGAACAAATAAAATGCGAACAAGAAGCAGCAAGTGTTGATGTTAAAGGCTGAAGAAAACGGACAGCAGTCAACTATTCATCTGCTGCACACTGATTCCATTATACGTTGTGTAAATATTAACAGTCTCCACAGGGGGTTCCGATTCACTGATTTAAATCAATGGACTAAGTGTATTATTGTCTATAAAGACATATCAATAAAAAACAGCTTGAATTTGGCCACAGCTCGCAGAAATCACAGCTCAAAGCTTGTCTGTATTAGAAAAGCCCAATTTGACACATTAAATATACAGACAAATATGAACTATTTATTTATTTATTTATTTATTTATTTATTTATTAGGATCCCCATTAGCTGATGCAATACATCAACTACTCTTCCTGGGGTCCTCCCATTCCAGACAAACATACAGTATCCATTTCCAAGCATAAAAACAATGTGATTCACCCTTATATTTCCTTCTTAAGAAAACTCAATAGTCAAACAAAACAACATAAACAATAATAGCAATACTACAAGATCAAATTAAAACCAACACGAACAAATAAACAAACAAACAAAAACTAAGTAATTATATTAACTCTTTCATGCATAAATTATGAGAACCTTAGTCAAGATTTTTATTGAGTGTTTTTATTCCTTCTTAGGCATGAAAAACAAAATAGTGATCAAGTTTTTTTTCTCATGGAGTTGCAAAAATGTCCATGCATTTAATTTTTAAAGTAAAAAAATGTATTTGAAATATCAGAAAGTGAGATGAAAACAATGAAATAAAAACATTTTAATGCTGTTAATCTGATGTTTTCTCACATTTAACATATTCTAATGCTAGTTACAGGGTGGGGAAGCAAAATTTACAATGAACATTTAGTTGTTTTTTCTCAGCAGGCACTACGTCAATTGTTTTGAAACCAAACATATATTGATGTCATAATCATACCTAACACTATTATCCATACCTTTTCAGAAACTTTTGCCCATATGAGTAATCAGGAAAGCAAACGTCAAAGAGTGTGTGATTTGCTGAATGCACTCGTCACACCAAAGGAGATTTCAAAAATAGTTGGAGTGTCCATAAAGACTGTTTAGAATGGAAAGAAGAGAATGACTATGAGCAAAACTATTACGAGAAAGTCTGGAAGTGGAGGAAGCAACAAAAAACATACCAAAGCTTTTATTAAAGCTCTCAAATCCAAAATCCTAAAGGATCCAAACAAATCCATGAGAAAAATGGCAATTGAACTTGAGGTAGACAACAAGAGCGTTAGAAATGCAGTAAAATATGATCTGAAGTTAAAATCTTACACAAGAACACCAAAACACTTGTTTACAACAGCAACAAATCCAACTTTAGCAATTTTTGGGAATCATGTTTATGGCCGCCTTCTAGCCCAGATCTAAACCCTCTGGATTCTGCTATTTGGGGCGTTTTAGAACATGCTACCAATAGAACATCACACAGCAATGTCGACTTTCTTAAAGATACTATTAAAGAAGAATGGGAGAAGTTGTCACCCGAATATTTGAGGAACACTTGCGCAAGTTTCAGGAAGCGTGTGAAGGCAGTTATTGAGAAAGAAGGAGGACACATAGAATAAAAACATTTTCTATTATGTCCATTTTCTTGTGGCAAATAAATTCTCATGACTTTCAATAAACTAATTGGTCATACACTGTCTTTCAATCCCTGCCTCAAAATATTGTAAATTTTGCTTCCCCACCCTGTATTACTCACGTCATGGAGACGATATGCATAAAAAACAAAAAAAAAAAACTTTCTGTCTGACAAATAACAATTGATTTACACTAAAACATATTACTCCGGATCAGGTTTATCAAGAACAGAAAAGTTACAGTAATGGGATGAAGTGAAGTGTATGGGATGATGCATAAGTGTCCACTGTGTTGGCTGATATGGAACTAAAACAACAAAACCCATGAATACACAAGAGAACAGCTGGAGAAGAACTGTCCACTGTAGTGACCAGTACGCATGAAAGGGTTAAATAAATAAACCTAATTCTAATTGTGTGTGTGTGTGTACATGCATTTGCTAAGTGTGTTGGTCGTCTTAGGTATTACCCCCCGGATGAGTTCAGGCTGAAGGGGTATTGTAATAATTTTGTCGTCTGTCCATTCAATGACATAATCGCATTATCTGAAGAATACATTGAGATATTGGCACCAAATTTATACTGTGGATCAGAGTCCTGCACCGGGTTGGGTACCCCTAAAAAACATGCAGGGACGGGAAAAAAAAAAAAAAAAAAAAGAACTGGCATGGGTAAAATTAAACAAAATGCGAGTGGGTAGTGGGCAAGGAAGTGGAAAAATAAAAGAAGATACGTGGATTAAAATAATTTGCAGGACATTTAATGATGATGGTCGTCTAATTTCACCGTGGTTGATCCACAGTTGGTTTGTTTTATTGTGAAGTGAGATTCACCTCTGTTTACATCCAAACACAGATGTCATTAAGCACCACATATACTACAAACAAGAAGTTAAGGATATTTCTTTTTTTTGTCTTTTTTTAGCTTATTAGCTTACCGGCCAATAGGCTGTAAGCTACTGTCGTCACGCGGCGTCCGGTGTCGCCGTATGTTGTCCGTTACGAAACTTTCAGTCGTCGTCTTCTTCGAAACTACAATTCCGATTGACTTCAAACTTGGTATACAGCTTCTTTATGATGATGTCAACGAAATCTGGATCTGATTCTGGATTTGGTGCAACTTTGAAACATTTCCTCGTAATAACAGATAGGAAGTGGATCGATGCAATAACTCAGTAAATATAAATGATATCCAGTGTAAATTTCTACAGTCCAGCCCTGATGGGGAGATGACCAAAACATAATGTCCACATGCTGATCAGGATCTTCTTCTGGATCCGGGAACTTACGGAAAATTTAACATGGACTCTTATGGGGAAAACATTCAGTTGTCTTCTTCTCCCAAACTCCAGTTCTGATTGACTTCAAACTTGGTATACAGCTTCTGTATGATGATGTCAACACAAGGTATTGAAATTATTACCTCCGCCAAGGAGGTTATGTTTTTGCCAGGGTTTGTTTGTTTGTCTGTTTGTCTGTTTGTTTGTTTGTTTGTCTGTCCGTTAGTGTGCAACATAACTCAAAAAGTTATGGACAGATTTGGATGAAATTTTCAGGGTTTGTTGGAAATGGGATAAGGAAGAAATGATTAAATTTTGGTGGTGATCAGGGGTGGGGGGGGCCCACGGGGGGGGGGCACTGATCAGCCTTGGCGGAGGTCTGCGCTCTCCGAGTGCTTCTAGTTTCGATCTGGATCTGATTCTGGATTTGGTGCCACTTTGAAAAATTTCCCCATTATAAGAGATAGGAAGTGGATTGATCCAATAAATCAGTATCAATGATATCAAGTTGGAATTTGAATTTTTTACAGATCTGATTGGAATATGACCAAAACATGGGCTATTTCTGTAATAGAATAAATACACAGAACTGGGTGATAATAAATGGCATCTGGATACATTTCCCAAAGCTTTGAATTTGGCCGGTAAGCTACAGGGCCATTGGTCCTATTTTTTGTTTTTTTTTTTCCATTTGATTCAGATCAGATTCAGATTCAAGTTTATTTGTCATTTCATCATATAAAAATACACAGAAACGAAATATTGTACTCAGGTCCCTGACTGTCAGCAGCATTTAGTAAAAATAGTATAAGTTCCTGATAAAATAATAAAAATAATAAAATACTGATATATATATATATATATATATATATATATATATATATATATATATATATATTAAAAAAAAAGGAAATTATTTGTAAATAAAATTATGTATGGTCATTAAAAAAATGTTTTCATTCAATTCACACACAAAAAAGTAAAAACCGCTGTGCAAGAATCCCAACTGAAAAAAATAGCCCAAAAATTAAATAATCTTTAAATTTTTATGTAGTGTATTAGAGATTTAATGATGGAGTGTGTTTTAGCCAAAAATAAAGCCCTTTAAAGTGAGTTACTGTGTAGACGATGTGTTTAATCACGGGTCGGGTTGGGTTGTGGGTTTAATGTACACGGGTAAAAGCGGGTGCGGATTAGACTTGTCAAAAAATGCGGGTAGCGGGTCAGGTTGCAGTACTTGGAAAAGTGGACCCGTGCAGGACTCTGCTGTGGATGCATCTGGACATGGAGCAGAAGATTGTTGAAGATAGGTGACAATGACCTACTTTTTCAAGATCAAATGGCCTTGTGTATATCATATATCATATATCTGGAACAAACTACCAGAAAATATCAGGTCTGATGAGAGTCTGAGTTCTTTTAAATCAAGTTTAAAGACTCCCCTGTTCACTGCTGCCTTTGACTAAAAGGCTTTTTACTTTTTAAATTTTATATTCTCCTTCGAAACTCTGCACTGCAACTCTTACTTTAACCCTTTCATGCATAGTGGTCACTACAGTGGACAGTTATTCTACAGTTTTACTCTTGTATATTCATGGGTTTTGTTGTTTTAGTTCCATATCAACCAACACAGTGGACACTTATGCACCATCTCATAAACTGCAATTCATACCATTACTGTAACTTTGCTGTTCTTGGTTGGTTCTTGAGTGGAAATCAATTGTTAATATTTATTTTTTGCATATTATCCCCATGAAGTGAGTAATAACTAGTATTAGAATATGTTAAAATGTGAGAAAACATCAGATTAGCTGCATTAAACATGGTTTCATTTCACTGTTTTCATATCACTTTATGATATTGGGTTTTAAATACATGTTTTTTTGCTTCAAGAATAAAATTCATGGTGTAGCTGAGTGGACATTTTTGTAACTCCATGAAAAACAGGCTGATTTAAAAAAAATTCAATCACATTGGGTTTTTTTTTCATGCCTAAAGAGGAATAAAAACACTCAGGAAAAAAATTTGATTAAGGTTCTCATAATGCGTGCATGAAAGGGTTAATATATGTGTGTTTTTATGTTTTTGGATTTTATGTGTTGTTTTCTTACTTGCTGTTTTTAATCACCTTTTACATGTTTCTTTTATAAAGTTTTAAATGTGTTTCTTTTTCCCTTGTCGTCGTATTTCAGTGTCATGTGTGAAGCACCTTGAATTGCCTTGTTGCTGAAATGTGCGATAGAAATAAACTTGCCTTGCCTTGTGCAGTTATAATATCGGAGTGCTTTCAAATATAAATATGTATGTGATGAATTTTACACAAAGACAATCTAATTCAAATTATAGGGTAGAAACTTTCAACAGAATCTTACATTATATTTTGGCTGAAGGGTATTAAAAGGGTGCAGCACGTTCTGTTTGTCTGTTGGTATCAGCAGCTCAGGGAAAACAAAGGTCACATGACTTTAAATGCCCCAAAGACACACCTTCACACAGCTGGTTTTTGCATCATGGTGATTGAAAAATAGTGTGTTAATTGTCAAGTGTCATTTCTTTTACATTTGATCTTTTCACACTCACATCCTGCTTTACTGGTTCTGGGTTTAGTTCCCTGCAGTACGAAAAAAAACAAACAAAACACCTTTCTCTGCAGTTTTAGAGGACCATAAATGCTAATAAAATAATATGATGACTGATAGAATATGTTTTATTTAGATTAAAAACTGTGCTGTGCATCTTTATTGACTGTTCACAGGCCTGAGTTGTTTTTCCTATGCTGAAAAAGCACTTTCTCTCTTTTTTTTTTTTTTTTTTTTTCTAACAAGAGCAAAGTTTCTGATCCATTTGTTGTCTCCTGTACTTCCAGGCGTCGACTCCATACAGCCTGGAGTCGGAGTCTCTGAGGATGGACTGCATCATGTCAGGAGGGGCATCGCCCACTCTGGCAATCAACGCTGTAACCAACAAGGTAGGACCCACACCGAGGAATGGATGTGTTGAATTATTAATACTGTGGCTCCTCGACTTTTTAGCTTGAGACCAAAAGATAAACATCATGTCTCCTTGGGACCCAAATATAAGAAATTACGTCATCTGTTATCTGATTTCTACAGTTTGATCAATTTGTGCACCTTGGAAACAGTTTAGAGTAAATGCACTTTCCTGGAGTGTCAGAATGTCAAGCACAGATAAAAAGATGACGTTAAGACTTCACGTCGAACAAATAATTTTAGTTAGCGATGATGTGCTGCTTTCTACAGCTAATGGTCAAAATGTAGCAAACAGTTATGAAAAAGCGTAAAAGCTTTTTTTTTTTTTTTTTTTTTTTAATTTATTAAGAAGGAAAAACAATATATGATGCAGGCTAATGTCATTCATTTTGTCATCTGTTAAAGCAATTATACTTTTCTTTTTTCTTTTGTTCAGACAAGGTATAGTTTTTAGATGTTACCTGCTTCACAGTTTCGACTGTCAAGCAGGTAACATCTAAAAACTATACCTTGTCTGAATAAAAGAAAAAAGAAAAGTATAATTTTTAGATACAGTGTCTTGAATAGTTTTTCTTAGTTTAACCCTTTCATGCATTAATTATGAGAGCTTTAACCTGTTTTGTTTTGGTTTTTTTTCTGAGTGTTTTTATTCCTCTTCAGGCATGAAAAACAAACAAACAATGTGACTGAATTTTTTTTAGGAACCTGTTTTTCATGGAGGTACAAAAATATCCACTCAGCTGGACACCATACGTTTAATTTTAGATGCAAAGAAAGATGTATTGAGTGACATACTGGGTAAAAACTATGAAATAAAAACATTTTTAATGCTGCTAATCTGATGTTTTCTCACATTTTAACATACTATAATACTAGTTATTACTCACTTCATGGAGATAATATGCAAAAAACAACTTTTTGTTTAAAAAACCCCAATAACAATTAGCTTTTTTTTGTTTTTTACACTAGATGAGAGCAAATCAGGTTTATCTAGAACAGCAAAGTTACAGTATTGGTATGAATTGCAGTTTATGGGATGATGCATAAGCGTCCACTCTGTTGGCTGATATGGAACTAAAACAACAAAATCCATGAATATACAAAAGAACACCGTTGAAGAGCTGTCCACCGTAGTGACCACTATGCATGAAAGGGTTAACCAACCCAATCCTCTCCCTCCCCTCCCTCCCCTCCCTCCCCTTCCTCCCACCCTTCCCACATACATGCATACAAACTACCATTAAACATGGGACAAAACAAACCAAAAAAACCTAAACAAAAAAAGCAAACAAAATAAATAAATAAATTAGGGGGTGGGGGGGCACAATAATATAAATCATGATAAGGGTAAATTAAACAAGTGTTCAGAGAACGCAAACCTCCGCCAAACACCCCGAATGGTGTACATGTGTGGATCGACTATTTCTTTTTAAATTCAACAGTTTCCAGGTTGTTCCATACAGCAGAAAAAGTTGAAGCTTGGTACCAGTCATGTGTATGCCAAATTATATTCAATTCCAAACAATATTTGTTGAGTTATACTGAAAAATGTGTCATAAACAGGATTTTCAATGTTAAATGGAAATGTCCACAGAGTCCACATTCCACAGTGGATGTGGACAATTTTCTGCCAGATACAAGATATTGTTATAAGCTACGGGTGGATCAAATTGGAGGCTAATCGGAGTCGTTTTGAATTTTTAATGAATTTTTGAAAATTGCCCAATGATGACAGATAGGAAAATTGTAGATTTTGTGACCTTGCTGTGACCTTGAATTTTGGCCTACTTGGTCCAAAATTTAATGGGTTGGTCCCAGGGCCTAGGCCTATCTGTGGGTACAGTTTGGTAAAGATGGTTTTAATAGTTTTCCCGTAAAGTTGCTAACAATCAAACAAACAAACAAACAAACTAACAAACAAACACACAAAGCAAAGTGATCATAATATCTCTTGGCAGAGGTAATAGCAAAAAAAAAAAAAAAAAAAAAAAGAAGCATTTTTTATCCATTATGAAACATCTGTTGGACAAATTAGACCACCACAATCAATGTAATTAATGGAAAATGTGCACTCATGTTTGGTTCATGTAGATATTGTCAAAATTAAGGCATAGTGTTTAGCGCACCATACCACAAAGGTTTCTTCCGCTTTCAAAAACAGGTACATATGAGTTCATTTTATTGTCACTGTCACAGGAACAATGAAAATTCATTTAGCAGCTCTGTTCTGTTTAGCAGCAAAAATAACACTGGGTTACAAAAAAATGTTTTTTGCAAGTTGTCTAGGTTTTTTCAACTGAATTAGGCCCATTTTGCACTGCTAAATCCAAAAATGACATCTGTTTTTCTCAATCAGGTCAGGTTTTTTTGCTAATTTGATTTTGAAAAATTTGATCTTCTCACAAAATTGATTACATTTTTTTGACTTTATCAGTTGGTTTTTTTTTTATATAGTTCTCACCCAAAATAGGTTTTAAGAGAAAAAAAAATCAGGATTCCTGTTAGGTACAATGGTGTATTCACCGCAGATGTAGCAGAATACGTCAGGCTTATTTTTGCAAGATCTTCTAGTCAAAGCCATTTCATTCACCTGTAATATTAAAAAAAAAACATTAATCATAAATTGGCAAAAGTAAAATCTTCAGAACTCGTTTATTGCAAGAAATATGAAAGACTTTTGTATCATATGATGTGAAAATGCCCATAAATGTAAGCAAAAATTTTAAAAAGCCAATATTTAGCATAGTTCAGAAAGTTGACCTGATTGAGAAAAATAAATGTGAGTTTTGGATTCAGCACACCAAAATTATCCTAAATCAGCTCAGAAAACTTAAACAATAAATTTGTTGTTGACAAGTGTAATTAGTGCAAAAAAAAAAAGACTGTATAAAACATCACACAAAATATCACACAAAATACAAAAAAATGTAATCAATGTACGAAAGCTACAAGATCGAATATTAAATATACAGATACTACTAAAGTATTACAAAAACATGTGTAAATACACGTTTATGAACATCCAGAAGATAATAGGAATGAGACTTGTTATTGCCATTACACTCAGATAAATAATAAAGTCTAAATAGTGTCTAATGATGAATCTGTTAAATAAAAAATTGGTCAGATTAGCTGAGAAAAATTATTTGGATTTTTTTTCTTCTTTGCTCAAATTAACACAACACAAGCCAAAACATTTTCGCTGATATTTGTTTCAGATTCGTCTAAATCCTGGTGCTGGAGGTTTTCGTTTTTGTGGCCTGTTTTCTAGTTTTTGTTTTTTTTTTTACTTTTACACACAGTCTTAGGTGATGACACATCCGCACAGACACACACTGACTAGAGCTGAACTGGGTGTGACCGTCAATACAAGGGTCAGAGGTCAAGTGTCGACCGGGACCTCAGACGTCTGTCAGATCTGAACACACACACACACACACACACACATACACACACCGCGGACTGATGATGATGTGTGCTGCGCGACCTCTTCGTTTGACCTCCACCAAAGAGAATATTTGTCCCACAGCAGCAGCTCACATAACTCTGAGTGTTTGGTCTGGACGTGATGTGATGTCTGGACTTGACAGCTTATTCCAGTTTTCCATTCTGCTCCTTTTCACACTCACAGTTCCCAGAATTTGTCAATTTGAAACACTTTGATCACAATTCTTACTGCCAAGGAAATTTTGTTAGATTTATTTGTTTTTCTCACTGCCATTATAGGCATGTAGTAGCTCAGTTTTTAGAACATTTTGAATATCAATTGCTTAAGACACAGGTGTCAAACATGCGGCCCGGGGGCCAAAACCGGCCCGCCAAAGGTTCCAATCCGGCCCGTGGGATGAATTTACAAAGTGCAAATTAGGGCGTCAAACTCAAAAATAATATCATAATAACTTATAAATAATGACAACACCAATTTTTTCTCTTTGATTTAGCGCAAAAAACACTAAATTATGAAAATGTTTACATTAACAAACTATCCTTTAGCAATAAAATGTGAATAAACTGAACAAATATGAACAACCTGAAATATCTAAAGAAAATTAAGTGCAATTTTAACAATTTTCTGCCTGTTACTAAAAAAATTGTGCCTTTGGAGAGTGGATCTGTAATGCATGTGTATAAATGATAAGTTGAGGCACAATATTGATAAAATTGTACTTATTTTTCTTAACAAATTAAATTTTTTTCAGGTTATTCACATCCTTTTTGTTTGGATAATTACCTCCGCCAAGGAGGTTATGTTTTTGCCAGGGTTTGTTTGTTTGTTTGTCTGTCCGTTAGTGTGCAACATAACTCAAAAAGTTATGGACAGATTTGGATGAAATTTTCAGGGTTTGTTGGAAATGGGATAAGGAAGAAATGATTAAATTTTGGTGGTAATCGGGGGTGGGGGGGCCCACGGGGGGGGGGGTGCAGACCAGAAAATTTCATCAAAATCTGTCCATAACTTTTTGAGTTATGTTGCACACTAACGGACAGACAAACAAACAAACAAACAAACCCTGGCAAAAACATAACCTCCTTGGCGTGGGGGGGCCCACGAGGGGGGCCACTGATCCGCCTTGGCGGAGGTCTGCGCTCTCTGAGTGCTTTTCTAGTTTGTAAATGTAAATATTGACGTAAATGAATGTCATTTTTTGCACTAAAACAATTTGGAGTTGTCATTATTTATTGGCTATCATGCTATTATTTTACTGGTCCGGCCCACTTCAGATTAAATAGGGCTGAATGAGGCCCCCGGAAGAAAATGAGTTTGACATCCCTGGTTTAAGAGATTGTGATTTTTAATTAATTTATTTTTTTTAACCTATAAAGATCCAGTGCTACTTTTGTGGTAGTTCCCAAATTATTATTTTTTTTGTCTATTTTTAACTTTTCTTAAGTGATTTATTACCCTCAGCTACACTGGCTGCATGGTATTGTCATCAGTTGGTCGTCTGTCTGTCCATGTATGTGCAAAAACGTTGCCATACACCACTGGTTCTCAATAGGGGTGTGTATTGGCAAGAATCTGGCGATACGATACAAATCACCATACTAGGATCACAATACGTGTTATATCATGATACTGTTAAAAAGGCAATTTTTTTGTTTGTTTCTTTTTTTTAAATGATTAATTCCTTGAAGAACTGAATTACGTCAAAAATTTGCAGAAGTACTAAACACACTTTTATTTGATCAGAACAGGATCTAATGTTATATCACAAAATTTTCCTGTGTTAAAACTTAAATCATATTTTAGAGACATTACAGTTTAAGATCCTGTTCAAATGTTCATATTCTATTAGTTTATAACGAACATCATAACATTATTTTTGTGCAATCCCAACAAAGGAGCTAACAATATTTAATAAAAGATTGTTAAATAATAATAAATAAAATATAAACAAAAAAGATAAACAAAAAAACTAAAATGAACCTCCACAATATTTACACTTGAATAAATACCTAAAAGTATCGATACAGTACTTTTTAATATCGATATAATATCAATGTATTGTGAAATGAAATATCACGATATATTGCAGAACTGATATTTTCTTACAGCCCTAGTTCTCAATCGTGGGGGGGGGGGGGGGGGGGGCGGTGCGGGCAGTCAACAACAATGATAAGATGAGGGGAGCTCACTTTCACTCTCCCACAGCTTTATCAACACGTCCTCCACATACAGGTCTGTTGCGTTACTAGAACAATTATAATTGAGGTCCGGATTGAGGTCAGTGAGCGGGGGGATGGGCGCCTGGCACATCGTCCGTCCATCCATCTGTCCATCTGTATGTGCAAAAACTTTGGCATGGTCTGAAGGCCGAGGGTTTTCAAGTGCACGCACATTATGTTCACCATTTATTCTAATATTATGCTCAGTATTTTGCATCCCTAAGTGAAAGTCAGGTATTTTCCTATATTTAATTTACTGATCATGATTAATGTCTGTAAAAGCTTGAATTAAAATTGAATGTTATTATATGAAAAGCAGTGAAAATGGAGGAAAAAGTGACTTTTTCAGAAAATCTATCATTAACTGAACATAAGACAAACATTTCCATCCACTGTCATTGATCCAACTCCATGGGTTTTACTGGTGAATCGATGTTGTAGAAGATGACGGTGTTTCTACGGTAACTATGGAGCCTCTGAATGTCCAAATGAGTCATATCTGATGACCATGAAAAGATGACAAACTGTATTTTACACCAGTTATTTACATGTATTAATAAGATTAGTGGATCAGCAGGTATCTAACTTTTTATTAGTCAAATGATAAAATTTTTGAATCAGATTATTCACAGGGTTGCTGTGGATTAATTTCAATTAATCATGATTTAATATCATTAATTTTAATCTATATTAGCCTATTTGCGTTTCATTTTGCATGAGCAAACAGACTTAAGAAAGAAGGGAATATACAGGGGTTGGACAAAATAATGGAAACACCTTCACCTCAAGATGATAATGCCCCAATCCATACAGCTAGAATTGTTAAAGAATGGCATGAGGAACATTCTAATGAAGTTGAGCATCTCGTATGGCCGGCACAGTCCCCAGACCTCAACATTATTGAGCATTTATGATCAGTTTTAGAGATTCAAGTAAGATGTCGATTTCCACTGCCATCGCCTCTAAAAGAGTTGGAGGGTATTCTAACTGAAGAATGGCTTAAAATTCCTTTGGAAACAATTCACAAGTTGTATGAATCAATACCTCGGAGAATTGAGGCTGTAATTGCCGCAAAAGGTGGACCTACACCATATTAAATTATATTTTGTTGATTTTTTAAGGTGTTTCCATTATTTTGTCCAACCCCTGTATAGAGGGAATGCACATACGTCACTTCCCCCCTGGGCCACGCCCCTCTAAGTCAGACTGAGTGGCAAAAACAAACCGGCTCAACATGGTGGAGCATAGCAGTATCTACAGCGAGACCGGGAAAAATGTGGAATATAACATGAAATTAAAGACAGTTGGACTGGACATGGATCCATACAAGCTACCAAACAACAAGTGGTCTACGAACATTGATATGTGGCCGGAAATCACATATTCTGACATTTATATGAACCTGAATTCAGCGCCAGGAAAATACACAATGCAAAGCCTGAAAGCATACAAAAGACAAAGAGTTGTTGACATCCTCGTCATCGTTAATTAGAGGATTACAGCTGGTGAGTGCTTTCAGTTCAACATACTATTGTTTCTGAGGTTTTCTGTCAGTGCAGACGTATTTTCTTGGCGGTGATTGCCAAGGTAAAGGCCCAGCAGTAGTGCTCACAGTTCACTACTGATTTACTGGAGTTGAACCCTTAGTATTGACCCAAGTGAGTGGATGATCTACTGGTACTGTGGAGATTTAAGTAGAGTTAACATCAAATACTTGATAAACACAGCTACAACAGCTTTGTGCTAGAGTACCCCCTTATTTGGAAAACTAGGTTAGCCTCAGTTTAAGCTAGTTTACAAATTACGTAGAACGCAAGGTTCAGAATCACACAACTGAAGACAAAAACGTTTCAGTTATGAAATACAGAACTAAATGACAGATGCTAACATTAAGAGCTTTGCTAAGAAGTAACGTTAGCCAAAACGATATGTAATTTAAGGTATGATGTTACACAAGAATACAGCATAAATTAACATTACCTGACACAAATCCAGGTTTCGTTGCCTGGATTCCAGTTATTTCTACGAATTGCAGCGATCCACCTGCTTCTTCTGTCTTTGGCTTTAGGTCGCCGCTAAAACGATAGCTCCAAGTGCTTTTTAAACCTATTTCTGCAATCAATGTCACAACAGCTCTTCCCCATTTTTTAGATTGTTCTAGAGCAGGCGTGTCCAAAGTCCGGCCCGGGGGCCAATCACGGCCCGCGGTCAGATTTAATACGGCCCACAGCTTTGGTGTTATATTGTATTATTTATGGCCCGCTTGGACTGTTGAACCGAGCACATGAATCATAAAAGGTTCAAAATGCACTTTCTCCTTTCACCTCATGGTGGCAGCACCACTCTAACTCTATCTGGCTCTGTGACCTCACCGTGAACCCATTTTGCTAATTTCTAACCATGGCGCCTGTAAATAAAAAAAACAAAAGTTGACAGTGAGGGCCGCCGCTTCCAGCAGAGATGGGAATTACAATTTTTTTTCACTGAAAATCGAGGCGATTGTGTTTGCCTAATTTGTCAACAGACTGTTGCCTTCTTTAAGGAATTCAACGTAAAGAGACACGAGCAGACAAAACATGCTAACGCATACGACAAGCTAGCAGGGAGTGAGCGCTCCGAAAAAGTGAAGTAAATTCCACCTGCTTTAAACTCAACAGTGACTCTTCATGTGAACCTGAGTTCAGTGAACTCACCACCAGGGCAGGCTACCAAGTTGCCAGGTTAGTTGCCTCTAACTGCTGGTGTTGTGTACTTGTAGATGTGACACAAAATATTACTTTCTGAATCATATAAGTCATGTTTAAAATGAATGTGGGGTTAAGATTTTTATCAACTTCTTGGACGTTTAAGATACTCCACACAGTTTGTTCTATGTTATCTGACTCCAGATGTGAAAGGAAGGCAGAACTGTTTTCTGTTTTTTTTTTTTTTTTAATTTGTTCACACCTGAGTGGCTCAGATTTGGTTACACTGCCATTTAAAAAAAATGATATTGTGACAGTGAAAATAAACTTGTTGTAGAACAGCGCATTTATATGTAATTTTTACTGTTTAAAAAACGTCTGAAGGGACCACTGGCCCCTGGCAATGTCCACATTATCAGATCTGGCCCTCTTTAAAAAAAGTTTGGACACCCCTGTTCTAGAGTTTTCGCAGTATTCAAGCCAAAGCCACTACTCATCTCCCTCTTTCTGCCACTCAGTGGACGGAACCACGGTGATTTCCGCTAGCGGTGATGTCACATGCATACCCTCTATATGCACTTAATGTGTTTATTAAACATCCTCAACAGTTTCAACAAAACAACTGTAAACAACTATTCGGTCTTGGTTTTTTTGTCCTCATATTTCCATCCAGAGGCCAACGTGCTGTTTAGTGTCTTCTATCTTTATGGGTTGGTTCTGCTGGATGTCACTACCGCATCAACTGACCATTTGTTCATGTGCAACGCTAACTCTACTTGGACAAACTGACCCACATGTGTTGGCAGAGACGTTCAGAGTCATTCTACTGCAGATGAGCTGATTTCGTTAAAAGTTTTTTTATCGGATTAATCATGATGATGGATTAATTCACTTTAATTTTGACAGGCGTACTTTTTATATCAGTAAACGTTAGGGGTGTGTTTTGGCGAGAATCTGGCGGTACGATACAAATCACAATACTAGGATCATGATACGATATATCACGATATATCATGATACTGTTAAAAACGCAATTTTTTGTTCGTTTCTTTTTTTTTTTAAAGATTATTTCCTGGAAGAATTGAAATACACCAGAAATATGCACAAAAACTAAACATTTTTATTTGATCACAACACAATCTAATGCTATATCACAACATTTTTCGAATTCTCCTGGTTTCCAAAGGAACCAACATCAGAGTCATTCTACTGCAGATGAGCTGATTTCGTTAAAAGTTTTTTATCAGATTAATCATGATGATGGATTAATTCACTTTAATTTTGACAGGCGTACTTTTTATATCAGTAAACGTTAGGGGTGTGTTTTGGCGAGAATCTGGCGGTACGATACAAATCACAATACTAGGATACGATATATTGCGATATATCATGGTCCTATTAAAAAGGCAATTTTCTGTTTGTTTCTTTTTTTTTTTTTTTTAAAGATTATTTCCTGGAAGAATTGAAATACACCAGAAATATGCACAAAAACTAAACATTTTTATTTGATCACAACACAATCTAATGCTATATCACAACATTTTTCTAATTCTCCTGGTTTCCAAAGAAACCAACATCTGCCTGTCAGACAGTAAAAAGTGCTTTCAGGATGCTTCAAATAACCATTATTTAATAAAACAGTTTTAAATAATAATAAAATATAAACAATAAAGAAAACCAAAAAAACAAAAATGAACCTCCACCATATCTGCATTTGAATAAATACCTAAAAATATGGATACAGTACTTTTTAATATCGATACAGTATTGCGAAATGAAATATCACAATATATTGCAGAACTGATATTTTCTAACACCCCTAGTAAATGTTTTTGGTCGCCAGTGGATGTTTGGGTCTTTATGGGTTAAATTCAGTGTCTTATTTTGTGACACTTGCAGAGCACTGATAGGAAAAAGCATTTTCCACAATTCAGATTTTGAAATTTTTCTTTTTCCTCATGGGTTTATAAGACACCAAAAGTACAGATGCAGTGGTCAAACATTTCGTTACTAAATTATAGGTTATTTCACAGCTCGATCTCAGAGAAAATACTCTTCTCTCTCAATGTTGGCCAAATAAAATCGTCTACTAAAAGGATTCCCTTTCTGAAGCTCAGCGCAGGTTTTCAGAATCATCCAGTCTAAAGAAACCGACATGAATAGGGGACATTTTACTGAAAAGTGAAGCAAAAAAATGAACCTTATTTTCAATTTCAGTCAACTCACAAAGCAGCCTGTCCTCGTCTGGAGTGGTATCAAACCTGCCAGTCTCTAGTGCTAATCCTGAACAGAACTATGCGCATTCAAGAGGTCGCCGGCTTTTGTTGAATTTATAAACTGTTCTGAAAAGTTAAGGCCTACTTTTTTTTTTTTTTTTTTTTTTTTTTTTTGCAACACTTGTATATGCATAGAAATCTTGTATGGAGCTGTTTTAGCCTGGTATCCTTTCAGTCGGCGTCTGTTGTAGTGGCCAAACAGCTTCATAAAAGCTTTCCTATAAAATGGGATCTTTTTTTTTTGACATTCAGAGACAGTTTAGCCTAAAATTAGCCGTGGTATATAGCATTGTGTTTAACATGTTATGAGGAAAAGGAACTGAAATCGCCAACAAATGTGGCTCAAATAAAGGTTTTACGATTTTTATCACTCACATTCAGTTTTTGTCAATGAGAGAAGATTAATTCCTTACCTTAAGGTTTCCAAAAGTTAATGCTGTACTTCACATCGTATTCAACACTGTATTTAGTCTTTATGTGGTATTAAATGTATAGTTTTTTTTATCCCATATATCAATGGACTTTTTTTTTTTAATCAACACATTATGAATACCCACCTCATCACGCTCTATAATACACAATATGGACGAAAGTATTTGGACACATTGAATTCAGGTGTTTCTTTTTTAACTGGGGTCTGGGATACTTTCATCACATCTTTATATTGATATTGATGCTTTTATGAACAGGATATTTTATGAGCTGGAGCCATGATGTGTCCCAATACTTTTGTCCGTATTGTTTATAAACGTCAAGTTTTCCTCAAAGTTTAATGGGAGATTTTTTTTTTTTCTGATGATTTTTTTTTTACAATTGAATTTGAAACTGATTGTAGTGGATATGGGTGTCAAAGTACAAAGTATTGTTTACAGTCAGAACGTGAAAAATATTTTAGAAATTTAGAGGTAGAACATTTAAAATCATAGTCATGGATAAAAAAAAAACAAAACAAAATTAATGTAGAATAGAATAGAATAGAATAGAACAGAATAGAATAGTCTTTATTGTCATTGCACAGAAGTTGTGGTGGGGCCACTCTGCACCACATAATAATAAAAATACAAGAACAAATAACAGTATATGTATAAATAAATAAATAACAGTGGGATTAAAAAAAGACAGTTGAGATGTTGAGAGAAATTAAGTAAAAATAATCTCTGAGGCATTTTGGAAACAAAGAATTTAACCCTTTCATGCATAGTGGTCACTATAGTGGGCAGATATTCTCCAGCTGTTCTCTTGTATATTCATGGGTTTAGTTGTTTTAATTCCATGTCCTCCCAGCAATGCATTTTTGTCCTCTGTAGGGGACTAAAGTCTGACAGTTTTAATAATAATAATAATAATAATAATAATAATAATAATAATAATAATAATAATAATAATAATAATAAATGCTGCTCATTGCAAAGGACATTCAATTAAAAAATAAATAAATGAATATAATTTTAAAAATGTATCTGAAAAAACTGTTGCATTATGCAGTTTCCAATTACACTGACACACTGACATTCAGACCATTATTGTAACTTTGCTGTTCTTGATAAACCTGATATGCACTAACATTTTTAAATGTAAATCAACTGCTAATTTTCTCAAACAAAAAGTTTTTTTTTTTTTTTTTTTTTTTTTTGCGTATTATCTCCATAACTAGTATTAGAATATGACAAAAAGTGAGAAAACATCAGATTAGCTGCATTAAAAATGTTTTTATTTCATAGTTTTCACACAGTTTATCACTTTATGATGATGGGTTTTAAATATATGTGTCTTTGCTTCAAAAATTTAACACATGCCGTCCAGCTGAGCGGACATTTTTGTAACTCCATGAAAAATAGATTCATAAAAAAAATTCAATGGCACTGTTTTTTTCATGCCTAAA
Source organism: Sphaeramia orbicularis (assembly GCF_902148855.1). Lineage (NCBI taxonomy): Eukaryota > Metazoa > Chordata > Actinopteri > Kurtiformes > Apogonidae > Sphaeramia > Sphaeramia orbicularis. The sequence continues at coordinate 11,513,651 of NC_043963.1, read as the reverse complement.
GAGGAATAAAAACACTCAGGAAAAAAATCTTGATTAAGGTTCTCATAATTCATGCATGAAAGGGTTAAACAAAACTAACCAATGCAATATTATTTATCACAGTATACTGTACCTCAGTTCAACGTTTAATCTCATAAAAATACGACATTATTTTCATTAAATTATGAGTTTTTTGTAAACTACAATTTTATTCTCATAATATTATGGCTTTATTCTTGAAATATTATGACTATTCTCATAAAATTATGACTCTTTTTGTATTCGACTTTATTCTCTTAAAGTTACGGGTTTTTCCCTCAATATTTTACAACTCTAGTCTTGTAGTGACAAGTGTTTTTATTTTCTTTTATGGCCCTAATAAGGAATGAAAACAGTAAATGTCCCAATTTTATATTTTCTTGTGATTTTATGTGACATTTAAAAAAAAAATATTTTCCAAAGCTGAAGAATTTGGCCTTTTCTGTGTTTTCACTAACCACCAAAAACAGGCTGAACAGCTCTGTGATGCACACTGTTAGACTCTGTAACTGTTCTAACTCTGTCTCTGTCTCATAAACTTTACATTTTACAGACTAGAGCTGCAGCTGAAGGTCATTTTCATCATCTTTGAATATACAGCGATGGTTAATTTTTCAGTTAATTTATCTGTTTGTAAGCTATTGCATGAAATTCTAGTTAGCACACCTTAATGCGTTGAAGATGCTCATTTTCTCCATTTCACAGTCGGAAATTTAATATTAAACACAGATGAGCAGTAAATAGACAGTCAGAGTAAGCTTTTGCAGTTGAAATCACTTATATTATTATGTACGGCTTGGTTTAAGAATCAATTTTCTGAATCAAATCAATCTTCTTTTGAAAGATCCCATATTGATTTGTTTTCAGAATGTGCCATTTTCTATAAACGGGTATAGTTTGTCCCTTGTTCGTCATGGTAAATAAAAAGTACATTAAATATAAATGTTACAGAGTCCATTCTTTATGTAAACACCTGGTTAAGGAGTTCATTGTCAGATTTACAGCATCATTTTTCCAATAATCTGTTGCATATATATGTTGTTGTTGATTTTTTTTAAATTATTATTATTATTATTATTATTATTATTATTATTATTATTATTATTATTATTATTATGGTGTGAATGCTCGATACTTTACACATTTAAGTTGATGTAAGCAGTGTATTAGGTGAAAAGGATAGGCAGAAAAATAAGCTTTTGCTTCTAGCCTATTCCTTTTTTGGTTTTTGTGTTTATTACGATTAATGTACTAAATACAATGATTGATGTAAAACCAAAATAAAAAATAAATTCAGTCATTTGTTCATATAGACGCAGAAATTAAAACCAATGCTCAGAAATAATGATATGGCATTAATTCTGTACATTTTTTCTGTTATTGAGACAACCAAAAAAATAACCAATAGACATAGAAGGTACATATACGGAGCATATATTAGGGATGCACCGATACCACTTTTTTCCAGACCGAGTACGAGTACTTACATTTGAGTACTTGCCGATACCGAGTACTGATACGAGTACTTAATAATCCCATTCCAGATTTTAGTTCCTTTTGTAAATGTGTTTTATTGTCGTTGTCATTAGTCTGACTGGAACAAAGTGCTGCTACTGACATTTAATGTGTTGGAATGAGCGTTTGTCAATGAATCCACCAGGGGGCGCCGCTCTGAATTAACCATACTGGACAAATACCACGAAGAAGAGTAAAGTTTTTTGAGAAGAAGAAGAAGAAAGTCAGTAATAAACATGGAGATGACAGAGGTAACACTTATGTGATACTAATGTTGCAGCGTTTTCACTGGTAAGGTTTAAAAGTGAAGCTTCAGCAGGAAGAGAAAAGAGAAATGAGTGATAAGTTTCGTTTTCACTTCCGCTGGCGGCGGTCCGCACCACTCTGTACCCCCGGTGGTATTCTCCATCTGGTTACACATCCGCCAGCACTTGGAAAACAGATGGAATGTACGCAGAGGACGGACAGAACGCTGCGTCTGTATCTGTCTGTGTCTGTAACGTTACTGTCAGTCAGCGTTACTTTTATCACCGTCATTTATTTTGAAAAATCTCCACACTCTTCACACTCCACACACATTATTCCTCCTCCTCGTACCTGCTGCACTGAACTGTGAATGTCACGCGGTCGTAAGTGGTATCCGTGCATTTGTATCGGATGTCTTTTACGAGTACAAATACGAGTACACACACTGAGTATCGGAGCCGATGCCGATGCTCGTATCGGAATCGGTGCATCCCTAGCATAAATGAACATATTTTTAATCGATGCTGTTAAATATAGCTCTGCAGTTATTATGTTTAATACTTTGTGAAACAGTTTCATAAAGGTTTTAACAGCACGAATGCAGTTATCTTTGTTATTTTTCTAGCCTTGTGATGCATTCAGTGGCAAAAGCCAAAAGGTGACCAACATTAGGAGTCACGGAAATAAACATTCATGATTGTGCAGCAGGTGAGAACAGCATTACACCGAGCCTCAGAAAATCAGATTTAAACTGTTTTACCTCCTGGTAGACTACATTTTGAGGGTTTTCTTAATCATCACTCACTATACATTTAAAAACAATGATTCAGAGCAGAGGAGGACCTTGATGATAAAGAAGCTGATGCCAACGTCAATGATATCCACCCACACCCAGACAGGTGGCGTCCTGCAGAAGCAGCAGTGTGTCACAGCCTCTTCTATAACACATTTCTCACTAATATTCTGCATTGGAGAGCGCCTGTGTGTCTGAACATTCCTTTAATATGATATCAGGAAAGTATTACAGCAGAAACACTGAAACTGAACACTTAATATTTAAATTGCAGTTGTTTTTCTTGAAGTTCTGAAATCCAAGAGATCTAACTTTAAGCCTCTTTGGCAACATTTGGAGGTGTGCGGTCAATCATTTGTCTTTTATGTGAATATCACACTTTTATGGTAACCACACATTCATTTGCTACTACAACAAAGCAGTCAGATTAATTTCAGGCCCACCCACTCCAGATGTCACAGACATCCACCAAAAGAAATCCTACAAAACACACTGTTCTTGTGTTTTTCTTGTTGATGCTCTACAGGGCAGAGCACTGCCCCTGAAATTGTTAAGTGATGTCTCACCCGAAGGCTATATTTTCACATTTGTCTATATAATTAAACGTAGCCTGAAGGTAACGCCGGCGCTCTGCTTCACATGCACTGACTGTCAGACGAGACAAAATTCAACATAACTCTGAGGCATTTCTTTTAAGAGGTCTGTGATCTCTCACCGCATGACAATACTCACGTCTTCTGAAGAAGTTAAATTTTCAAAAACATCAAGTCAAGTCGAGTTTTTTTTTTTTTTATGCAGCACAAATCCCCAATTCCCAAATTTCCATCAAGATACTTAAAAATCTATACAGCATATGACCCTCTGTCCTTAAAAGGGCAGCTCAGATGAAGAAAAACCCAAGAAAACAACCTCAGTGAGAGCCACAGAGGACCAACATGCAATAGACATGCAATAGATGTCATGTTCAGAGACACTCACAAGGCTTTTTTCAGGAGGCCAAGTCAAATCTTAAGTCTCTTATGATTGCAAGAGCATTTTATCCAAGCTTATACTGCACTATCATCACTGCTTTGTCTTTTAACATACAGTATCAGCACCATTTAGTTGGGCTTTTTTTTAAAAAAATATTGAATTTAAATGATTTGTCTAAAGTGATCATATACCAGAAGACTGGTCTACGCTTAGGAACTTCATTTGTGTACGAAAAACCCACAAGAACAGAATATATAATATGTTCTGTCTGTATTTTTAACCTGTGTTTTTAAATTTATTCTGTTTGTCGATTGCTTGTTTGTTTATTTTTAAGTGGACTCCGAAGTCTGTAAATAAAGATGATGATGATGATGATCTTACAGTAGATTCATATACGAGGGGCGACTGAAAAGTTTTGAGCCTAACAGGGAAAGGATTAAGATATGAAGACCAACTTTGGTCCATGAAATCTTTCATTTATCTTAATCCTATCCACTAAATTTCTTGGTCATAGCAATCTTTTCCCCTGTTTTATAGGTACCTGAACTTTCTGTATCAAGTATTTCCTGAAAAATGGACAAACTTGAGTATGGGGCTGATTTGTGACTATGGATGAGACTTGAGTCCATCATTATCAGCCTGAGACCAAAGAGCAGTCAAAACAATGGAAACATCCCATGTCACCAACCCCAAAGAAGGCAAAGGTCGTACGCGTAGTTGACAGCCCGATACTCAAGTTTGTCCATTTTTCAGGAAACACTTGATACAGAAAGTTCAGGGAACTGTAAAACAGGGAAAACGATTGCTATGACCAAGAAATTTAGTGGATAGGATCAAGATATGTGAAAGATTTCATGGACCAAATTTGGTCTTCATATCATAATCCTTTCTGTGTTAGGCTTGAAACTTTTCAGTTGCCCCTCGTAGTACATGTAGATCATACACAACAGCTGACCACTGACAGGCAAAGTGTAATTAATGTTGATTATCTTATTCCAATGGGACCTGTCAGTGGTGGGATAAATTACACAGCAAGTGAACATGTAGACCTGGAAGATGATGTGTCTGAAACGGTAAAATGTTCAAGAGTACAGATCTGAGCAACTTTGACAAGGGAGGAACTGTGACGTCCAAATCAGCGGGTCAGAGCATCTCCAGATCTTGTTGTTCATTTTCAATGTAAAGTGATTAGAAGCGACCTAAAGTATCAAACAAACAACAACTGGATCTCAACCATCCATAACATCTATGAGAGCAGAATATTATTACCGTCTGTCGAATATGTGTAATGCCACGTTTCTACTTCATGGAACCAGCTCAACTTGATTCGGGTACCAGGTACTATTCCTGGAGACCGTTTCCATTACAGGATACTACTGACTTTAGAGTACCTGGACGTCATAGTGATGTGGCACGTAGCTTCCATGACGTCTACTCCGACTTGCTGATAAACTCGCTCACTGCGTATTGTCCCATCAAGCTCACGCTGAATTTTTTCGTTAACCACCAATGATGGAAATGTCTGAACCTCCTCGACCGACCATGGTGGAGTTTTTCGGGCTGCCCTCATATGGACTAATCTACCGGTATATTTACTGTAAACTTGTGAATCTTTTTTTTTTTTTTTTTAATGGCGAGTCGCACATTGATGATGCAATGCTGCAGAGACAACTCTCTTAGCACTCAGTGGTCTGTAGTGTTTACACGCCATGTTTTAGTATCCCTTCATGCGTTTTGGTACCTCAAGCAGATACCAAAAAATACTAGTACTGGGTACCAGAATCCAGGTTCTTTTACGTAATGGAAACACAAAAAGGTCGAGTTGAGTTGGTACCACGTAATGGAAACACGGCATAAATCCCCCTTTTTGCATGAAAAGGTCTCGACTCCACCATACCTCTGAAGGTATGTGTGGTATCCGGACCAAGATCTTAGCAGCAGATCCTTGAAGTCCTGTAAGTCGTGAAATGGGAGGGATTGGACTTGTTTATCCAGCCCCTCCCACAGATTCTCATTGGTCTTGAGATTGGGATGTCCCTCCTTAGGTCCATTTTTAGTTTGGTACTAACCACTGTAAACCAGGAACACCCAACAAGACCTGCAGTTGTGGAGATGCTCTGACCAGTCATCACCGTTACAATGTGGACCTGGGAAAAGTCGCTCAGTTCCTTATGTTGATTCTGCTGCTTCCAACACATCAGGTTTGACGACTAAATGTTCAATTAATGCCTAATATAAATGTAACTCACTGAAAGGAACCATAACACAGGTCTACAATTTTTAGAAATTATCTGCATCAGAGATTAAATGTGCTAAATGTTACGAATTTTAATAAGATTAATTGCAAAAGAAATGACCAAAGTGCTGGCTTGCTGATGTTTTTTTCAAGGTATATGATAAAGTGTTATTACACATATATATTGACTTATGTACATTTATATAATATATTCTAATCTTCCACTAGATCGAACCTGTAAAGTGAATGTATTGTCATGTGCAGACAATATTTTGAAGTAGATCTGGTAGCTCTGACACAAATTTTCCTTTGGAGTAAAACCCATTCTCTGGTTAATTCTCAAATTTCACATTTTGACCCAAGACTGTCTTTTCGAAACTTCAGCCAACCAGCATTTCTCACTTGATTTTTCTCTATCAGTGACTCACGTGGTAAAATTTCACTACTTTTATTCTGGAAGCATTTGACTTGTAGACCAGTGTAATCAATATTATTACCAATTTTCCTGTCAGTGGTTTGGCTGACCAGTGTATTTTCGCTTTTTAGGAATGTTTTAAAATGTGACCAGGAAAAATAACGTGACAGATTAAAAATGCTCTTTACTAATAAATAAGTAAATAACTGAATAATTGCTTCAGGCATCCAGACCATTTCAAGTTGATTTGTTTTTAATAGGAGGGATTTTTTTTTAATCCCTTCTGTGGTTGGTATTGCTCTGAAGCTCCAGCTCCGGCTCCAGCTCCAGCTCCAGGTCGTCGTATGATTTTACTGCTTAATATGTTGATTTTGTTAAGAGGGTTTAGTTCTGTCACCCACCCGAACCGAACCAGGCTGTTCCGTTGAAGGCGATAACTCATTTAATAAATCACCTGTAGAGAGCTGACTGGTAGACCTGAAGAGGCGTTGCTGACATTTGAAGGAAATGATTTCACGGATGGCTTTGAACGTGAGTTTGTTGTCAATAGTGTCGAGGTATTTGTACACTTCAGCCCTCTGGATGGATTGACCATTGAAAGGGTGGAAATCTGTGAGCAGCAGCGTGGTTTTTGATGTGTTGAAGTTCAAGTAATTCCTTCTGCACCTCTTAGAGAACCGGTCCAACTGCAGGGTGAGTCAGAAAAAACGCTCTTTTCATTTAAAGAAATTGTACCACTGAAATGGAAATGCTTATTTTTCTTTTGATTATACAGTCATATTGATGTGGTTATTGAGCATGTCTGGCGATTGAATCATTGATTTATGGCATAGCATAACAGAGGGAATGTCCATTGTTTATTGTGCACCGAAATATCTGCCAACACAGTTTATGCCACCGTGAATGAAATTGAAATTGTCAACCATTACAGCATGTTTACTCGCCATCAAAATGTTTTGTCTCAACAAAGTCGTCCGGCACGACCTTCAACCTGGCTACCATTCAGATTGATGCAAATCTGTGCTCGTTGTCGCATCTCTAACACAGCTCTTCTCGCCATTCGTGTTCGTCGTAGGGCTTGGATTTCAGCCGTGATGCGATTTCGGAGTTCCTGAAGAGTTTGTGGAACAGTCTGATACACACGGTTTTTAAGATACCCCCACAAGAAAAAATCAAGGGGGGTCAAGTCCGGGGATCTAGGTGGCCACTCTCTCTCCTGACCCAAACAGACAACTCGATGTCGAAATAATACCTGCAATCGCTGTGGTCTTGCCATGATGAAAACTCCCTGGGCACTGTCATGTAGGCCTATGTCCTGAGTGCGAAAGCAAAGCCCCGACTCCTGTAATTGTTGTCAATTTCAAGTTTGTTCACTGTGGCATACATTGTGTTGGCAGGTATTTCAGTGCCCAATAAACAATGGACCTTCTGTCTCTTATGCAATGCAATAAATCTATGACTACATCACCAGACATGCTCAATAACCACATCAATATGACTGTATGGTCAAAAGAAAAATCAGTGTTTCCGTTTTAGCAGTACAATTTCTTTAAATGGAAAGAGCGTTTTTTCTGACTCACCCTGTATAATTTAAGCCAGTGGTTCCCAATCTTTTTTGGCTCGTGACCCCATTTGAACTTCACAAATTTCTGGCGACCCCAAACATTCAAAACAGAGCCTTTTTTTTTTTTTTGCTCAAATTTATCTGTTTTTGATCATGTAATAGTTTGCTATACTATGTTGCAAATAAATTTTAATGTTAGACGACATTTAGTCTATATCAGGGGTGTCAAACTCATGTTAGTTCGGGGGCCACATTAAGCCAAATTTGATCTGCACTGGGCCGGACCTGTAAAATAATAACATAATACAGAAATAATGTCAACTCCAAACTTTCCTCTATGTATTTGAGCGAAAAAGGTAAAATTATGCGATCAAAATGTTTATATCTATCAACTATCCTTTAAAATATTGTGATTATCATGAACAAACTGAAATTTCTTCAGAAAACTAAGTGCAATTTTAACAGTATTATGTCTCAGTTTATCATTTACACATGTACATTACAACTTACATATCACAGTGGATTAACAAATACACAAAACATTTAATAACAGACAGAATATGGGGAAACTTGCACTTCAGACATTTCACAATTTTCATTTTTTTTTCAGGTTATTTGCATTTTTGTGAAATGATAGTTTGTTTTAGTGTAAATACAGTAAAATGACATGAAAATTTTTACATTTACAAAGACAAAAATTTGGAGTTGTGAGTATTTATAGGTTATTCTGATAGTATTTTACGGATCCAACCCACTTGAGATTAAATGTGGAACCTGAACTAAAAGGATTAACTGATCACTGAAACTTCAGTGTAAATTTTGCATTTCACAAATTCATCCCAGGGGCCAGACTGGACCCTGTGACGGGCTGGATTTGGCCCCCTGGTCGCATGTTTGACACCCGTGGTCTATATAATGTGTATTATTATGGACGGAGGCAGAAAAGCCAGGTGTAGATTACTGCACAAAAGGAGAAGTTTTTTTTCCTTGGTCAGGATATGTACAGTCAGTCCAGCTGTGATTTAGAAGGCTGACAATTAATACTGAACAAACAAGAACTCAAACTATGAATTATGAAAGAGCTGCATTATCTGAAACCGACCACAATGAACATTTGACAGATAAACAGACCACAGTGCTTCAGTTTCAGCTTCACAGTTAGTCATGTCTTTTATGGATTGGGATTGTCTCCATCAACTCACCATATAATTTTTATTAAAATTTTCTTTTTCTTTTTATCAATTACTAGAAATTTCAGGCGACCCCATTTGAATTTCAGGCGACCCCACATGGGGTCCCGAACCCCACTGTTGAAAAACACTGATTTAAGCTAATTGTCAGAGATTACGAGGTCCATGATAGGAGTGTCGTCTGAGTATTTGATGCAGGGATGCTTTGAGTATACTGCATTATCTCTGTTTTAACTAATTTGTAGTATCAGAGTCCAGGTTATTATTGTTAACGAAAACTAACGAAATGACGAAAACTAGAATTGTAAAAACATTTTTGTTAACTGAAACAAATAAAAACTATAATTAAAAGAAAAAAAACGATAACTAACTGAAACTGTATTGTGCATTTACAAAACTAAACGTATAAAAATTATGGATAAAATTCCCTTAGTTTTCGTCTTTGTCAATGTCAGATTGATATGAAATAGATTTATTTCCTTCAAGCAATTTTAGCTACCGGCACCATGGTGCCGGCAGCTAAAATTGCTCGAGCTAAATAAATCGATGTTAGTTCAGGTTCCACATTTAGACCAATTCAATCTCAAGTGGGTCGGATCAGTAAAATACTATCATAATAACATAAAAATAATGACAACTCCAAATTTCTTTCTTTGTAAATGGAAATATTTTCATGTATTCACACTAAAACAAAGCATAATTTCACAAAAAAAAGTAAATAACCTGAACAAACATGAACAACCTGAAATGTTTTACGAGAAGTAAGTATAATTTTAACAATATTCCGCCTGATATTAAATATTTTGTGTATTTGTAGACCCGCTGTGATCTGTAAGTTATAATGAACACGTGAAAATGATAAACTGAAGTATAATATTGTTGAAATTACACTTATTTTTTGAGGTTGTTCATGTTATTCACATTGTTTGAAAGGATAGTTTGTAGGTGTAAACATTTTCATTGTTTATAGTCCATGGGCCAATAGGGGTCACCGTGCACCCCCCATAACAGTACTAGACCATGATTTTTTATTCCCTTGGACCTTCCTGAAGAAGAAAATATGATGCCAACATCAAAATTTTGGGATGGACTACCCATCAGCAGACATTTTCAAAATGGCCGCCGCCGCGACTCGAAAAATCCTGTTCGGGCTCATAACTTTGCAAATATAACAGATAGAGATGTGATTTTGGTGTCTATACCTATGTTTTTGAGTACCAGCAATCCAATAAACCACATTATAACAACCTATGACCATCTCTTCAACTTTAGAATTGAAAAATATCAGTTTCAGACAATAATTTTGAGTGGTGCCTGAAGAATTGATTCCCTGTTTCATGTGTTTTTTTCAGTGATTCACCTGCGCATTATCAATCAAACAACAGTATTTTCTCAAATTCTATTTTGTCATAAAAATGTACTTACATCTTCTTTTTTCTTTTAAGGTGTCCATTCTGAATGAAAATGGCGCACAAGAAACGTAAGAGGGACGTGAGTGTCACCGACACTGGTCACGAATCTGAACTCTGCATCATTCATTACACGGACACGTCATCATTAGCTTTTACAGCATTGACAGAGGAGAGGCTGGCAAAGCTGAAAGAAATAAAACAGCAAAGACTTTCTGAGCCTGTAGATTCTGTTCATCGGATGACCCATATCTGTTCGCAAATTCCAGATAATGTTGGGGAGCACCAGGGATATCATCGCGAATGCTACAAGCGGTTCACATCAAATTTAAGAAGACTTTCGTCCTCGTCAACCTCTTCATCTGTAACTGAAACCAATACTGGTCGTCCATCAAGGTGCCCCTCTAATGAAAGCGAGAGATTCATCTTTAATCCAGACTGCATTTTCTGCAACAAAGTTGGCAGGAAAAAAGTCAAAAAAAGGAGGCGCCTGGACAACTGAACCGACATGTAGATTCGAATATGCTGGAGGTGACACTGTTCTCAAAATTGCAGAAGACCGGAAAGATTTTGAGATGCTTTGAAGGATCAAAGGCTCTTCCATCATGGCCTGGTGAGACGTAGCTTGCGGGTTGCTGCTACACCATGATGAAGGGTCTCTAATATACATAGCTCTGCAACTTCTATGGTATTGAGCCTCACACACGTAAAGGTCATAGCCTTTGATCCTTCGAAGCATCTCAAAATCTTTCCGGTCTTCTGCAATTTTGAGAACAGTGTCACCTCCAGCATATTTGAATCTACATGTCGGTTCAGTTGTCCAGGCGCCTCCTTTTTTTGACTTTTTTCCTGCCAACTTTGTTGCAGAAAATGCAGTCTGGATTAAAGATGAATCTCTCGCTTTCATTAGAGGGGCACCTTGATGGACGACCAGTATTGGTTTCAGTTACCGATGAAGAGGTTGACGAGGACGAAAGTCTTCTTAAATTTGATGTGAACCGCTTGTAGCATTCGCGATGATATCCCTGGTGCTCCCCAACTGTATCTGGAATTTGCGAACAGATATGGGTCATCCGATGAACAGAATCTACAGGCTCAGAAAGTCTTTGCTGTTTTATTTCTTTCAGCTTTGCCAGCCTCTCCTCTGTCAATGCTGTAAAAGCTAATGATGACGTGTCCGTGTAATGAATGATGCAGAGTTCAGATTCGTGACCAGTGTCGGTGACACTCACGTCCCTCTTACGTTTCTTGTGCGCCATTTTCATTCAGAATGGACACCTTAAAAGAAAAAAGAAGATGTAAGTCCATTTTTATGACAAAATAGAATTTGAGAAAATACTGTTGTTTGATTGATAATGCGCAGGTGAATCACTGAAAAAAACACATGAAACAGGGAATCAGTTCTTGAGGCACCACTCAAAATTATTGTCTGAAACTGATATTTTTCAATTCTAAAGTTGAAGAGATGGTCATAGGTTGTTATAATGTGGTTTATTGGATTGCTGGTACTCAAAAACATAGGTATAGACACCAAAATCATATCTCTATCTGTTATATTTGCAAAGTTATGAGCCCGAACAGGATTTTTCGAGTCGCGTCGGCGGCCATTTTGAAAATGTCTGCTGATGGGTAGTCCATCCCAAAATTTTGATGTTGGCATCATATTTTCTTCTTCAGGAAGGTCCAAGGGAATAAAAAATCATGGTCTAGTACTGTTATGGGGGGGTGCACGGTGACCCCTATTGGCCCATGGACTATTAATTTTACTTATTCTAATACATAGAGAAAATTTTGGAGTTGACATTATTTATATATTATTATGTTATTATTTTACTGGTCCGGCCCGCTTCAGATCAAATTTAGCTGAATGTGGCCCCTGAACTAAAATGAGTTTGACACCCCTGCTTTAGATCATATTGGTCTGTATGTGGAACCTGAACTAAAATGAGTTTCACACCCTTGATTGTTAATATCTGTAGTGTAATTTTTGCACTTCCCAAATTCATCCCACGGGCCAGACTGGACCTTTTGGTGGGCCGGTTTTGGCCCCCGAGCAGCATGTTTGACCCCCCTAATATAGACTATCCAATTAAAAATGCTTACGTGTCTTTAAAAACCTAAAAACACCTAAAATGCTCGGTGTGCAGTGGAGTAAATATATACAGCAGGGGTGTCAAACATGCGGTCCACCAAAGGGTCCAATCCGGCCCACGGGATGAATCAGCAAAAAATGACACTTAAGATATTAACAATCAAAGATGTCGTAGTCATTTTTGTTCAGGTTCCACATACAGACCAATGTTATCGCAACTAAAATAATAGCATAATAACCTATAAATGATGACTCCAAATGTTCTTAGTTTAATTTGAAAACATAATATTACATTACATCTATAAATAAGTAAGGACAACTCCAAATTTTTCTCTTTGTTTTAGTGTAAAAACTTACATTAAATGTTGAAAATATTAACATTTACAAACTATCCTTCAACAAGAAAATGCAAAAAACCTGAAATTTTGAAAGTGAAATTTTAATTATTAATTATTCTTCCTGTTATTAAATATTTTGTGCCTTTGTAGATCCAATCCGTAATGTGCACGTATAAATGGTAAGTTGAGGTGTAATATTGTTAAAATTGCACTTATTTTTCTCAAGAATTTTCAGGGTTTTTTTTCAGGTTGTTCACATCATTTTTGTTTGGATAGTTTGCAAATGTACATATTTTTAGAATTTAATTTTGATTGCACTAAAACAGAGAAAAATTTCGAGTCGTCATTATTTATGGGTTATTATGCTATTGTTTTACTGGTCCGGCCCACTTGAGATCAATTTGGGCTGAATGTGGCCCCTGAAAGAAAATGAGTTTGACACCCCTGATATACAGTATCATACAACATGAAGACTAGAGGTCTGGAAATTTCAGGTTCTAACTAAAGAGGACTTGAAATTTACATTACTGTGAAATTAATTAATAAAAAATTAGCAGTCTAGTAGTAGGTTAGGCTAATTTAGGTTAGGTTAACTTTATTAATGTCTTTGGTTTCACACATAGAGACAGAATATACATAAAAAAAGCAGAGATATACATGCACGGAAATCAAAATCAACAACAAAAACGACCTGAAGACCATGGCAAATTAATCCATTGCAGGTTTTTAATGATGTTCAGCAATTTAACACCTTAACTGCATTTTATACAAAGGATTTCTTGTAGATACTTTTTGTGGATCCTGTGATTTGACATGCAGTCTAAACCACAGGTGTCAAACATGCGGCCCGGGGGACAAATCCGGACCGCCAAAGGGTCCAGTCCGGCCCTTGGGATGAATTTGTCAAATGCAAAAATTACACTAAGATATTAACAATCCTTTTATTTCAGGTTCCACATTCAGACCAATTCAATCTCAAGTGGGCAGGACCAGTAAAATACTATCATAATAACATATAAATAATGACAACTCCAAATGTTTCTCTTTGTAAATGTAAATATTTTCATGTATTTACACTAAAAGTATAATTTTGCAAAAAATGCGAATAACCTGAAATGTCTTAAGAGAAGCAAACACAATTTTAACCATATTCTGCCTGTTATGAAGTGTTTTAAGTGTTTGTAAATCCGCTGTGATCTGTAAGTTATAATGTACATGTGTAAATGATAAACTGAGACATAATATTGTTAAAGTTACACTTATTTTTCCAGTTTGTTCATGTTATTCACATCTTTTGAAAGGATAGTTTGTAGATATAAACCTGTTCATAATGCAAATTAACTTTTTTTGCTCTGAATCATAGAGAAAAGTTTGGAGTTGACATTATTTCTATATTATTATGTTATTATTTCACTGGTTCGGCCCACTTCAGATCAAATTTAGCTGAATCTGGCCCCTGAACTAAAATGAGTTAGACACCCCTGGTATACACCATATTTGCTCAAATTATGGCTTTATCTCTTTATTTCTTTATCTCTTTATCTCAGCTGTAGAGGATACCAGGCCTTTATTTGAAGGAGATTTGTAACAGAGTCAGACCTTTATTTTCTCTAATAAGTAAAACTGTTTGTATTGGTGCAAAACCGTGTTCTGTTCCACTCTCTATTGCTGTGTTTAAAGTACTGCCACATGCATTTCTTCAACCACAACACATCCTTAACTGTTACAAATTCAAAATACAATAAGCCCCATAGCAATGGATTTATAGAGCGCTTTTATGGTGTAAATGTTGGCTTCCTGTTGCGCTTGTCAGTTTCTGCAAATTGCATTTTCCCAGGAAAAAAGACACACACCTGCAGTGACTGAGATCACACAACGGCACATCAGATGAGGGAAACAGAACAACACAGTGTGGAAAACAGCTGGATTATAATATGGAATATATTAAAGTTGCAGAAGTGAATATTCTGTTTAGCTGTTGACGCATTATACGACAGGCACCAGCAGTTTATCCATATATATTTTTTTTTTAATTTGGTCTATAATTGAGAACCGGCTTTTATTTGCTCGTGTGCCCACAAGTCAAGCTACTTTTAGAGGTTTTTATTTAAAACACAGTAAACAAAAATCACACAGTCAGCCGACAAACAATAAAGTAATGAAAGATCCTTGACTCCTGCACTTTATTTTCCACGTTGAAGAAAGATCTTGAGAATCCAGACATAAAACATTACATACAGTCGCGGAAAAAAAATATTATATACCACCCTTGTTTTATTCAATTTCTTGTTCATTTTAATGCCTGGTACAACTAAAGGTACATTTTTTTGGACAAATATAATGATAACAACAAAAATAGCTCATAGTAGTTTAATTTCAGAGCTGATATCTATCCATTTTTCATGTTTTCTTGATAATAACCAAAATCACTTCAGTTCTTCCATCAATATCTATGGTATTGTACTGACAAAAACAGTGCTTTTAGGCGTTCCATGTTTTCTTTTCTGTCTGTTTTAGTCACATGATACACACAGGAGTTAGTGCTGGATTGCATAACCGTTGTTTTTGATTACTTTTGATGGTCTAATCATTTTTTCCACAACTATAATTTTTTAAATTTGGTGTGTAATTGAGAACCAGCTTTTATTTGCTTGTGTGACCACAACTCCAGCTATTTCAAGAGGTTTATATTTTATTTTATTTTATTTTATTTTATTTTTTAAATATTTCTTTTGCTGTTTTTATCAGATTTTAACTTGTCTTTGTTTTTATGATGGTTGTATTTTGTTGTTCTTAGCCCACTTTGCACCCTGTGTTATTGCTGTTTTTATTTACTTATTTATTTCTTTGGTTTATGATTCGTGGACGGCACTTTGGCCAGCTGTAAAGTTCTTAAAATGCTTTATAAATAACGTTGGTATGGGATGGTAAAGTACAGGAAACAAAAATCACACAGTCAGCTGACAAATAAAATAATGAAAGATCCTGGATTCCTGCACTTTATTTTTCATATTGAAAGATCTCAAGAACCCAGACATTATAAAACATTACATACAGTCATGGAAAAAATTACTAGATCACCCTTGTTTTCTTCAGTTTCTTGTTGATTTAAATACCTGGTACAACTAAAGGTACATTTGTTTGGACAAATATAATGATAACAACAAAAATAGCTCATAGTAGTTTAATTTCAGAGCTGATATCTATCCATTTTTCATGTTTTCTTGATAATAACCAAAATCATTTCAGTTCTTCCATCAATATCTATGGCATTGTACTGACCAAAACAGTGCTTTTAGGCGTTCTATGTTTTCTTTTCTGTCCGTTTTAGTCACATGATACACACAGGAGTAAGTACTTGATTGCATAACCGTTGTTTTTGATGACTTTTGATGGTCTAATAATTTTCTCCGTGACTGTATATACATATACATATACATACTGTATAAACACCATCCACAATTTTACATGATACTAACCCATAAAGACCCAGTGATACTGTTGTGGCAGTTTCCATATGATTTTTTCCTCTAAATTTACCATTTCTGAAGTGATTTATCACCATTTTCTTTTGTCTGTTTTAGTCACATGATACACACAGGAGTTCGTACTTGATTGCATAACCATTGTTTTTGATGACTTTTGATGGTCTAATAATTTTTTTTTCTGCGACTGTAATTTTTAAAATTTGGTTTATAATTGAGAACCAGCTTTTATTTGCTTATTTGCTATTTTAAGAGGTTTTTATTTTACTTTATTTTATTTATTTCTTTTTTATATTTCTTATGCTGTTTTTATCAGATTTTAACTTGTCTTTGTTTTTATGATGGTCGTATTTTGTTGTTCTTAGCCTGCTTTGCACCCTGTGTTACACTGTTTTTATTTTCTTCTTTATTTCCTTGTTTCATGATTCGTGTACAGCACTTTGGTCAGCTGTAAAGTTCTTTAAGTGCTTTATAAACTAGAAAAGCACTCGGAGACAGAGAAGACAGATCAGCCCCCCCCCCCCCCCCCCACACACACACACACACACACACACACACCCAATCACCACCAAAATTTAATCATTTGTTCCTTGTGCCAGTATCAACATTTCCTGAAATTTTCATCCAAATCCATCCATAACTTTTTGAGTTATCTTGCACACGGACAGACAGACAAACTAACGCCGGCAAAAATATTACGTAATAAAGTTGGTATGGTATGGTAAAGTACAATAAACAAAAATCACACAGTCAGCTGACAAACAATAAAATAATGAAAGATCCTGGATTCCTGCACTTTGTTTTTCATGTTTAAGAAAGATCTCGAGAACGCAGAAATTATAAAACATTCCATAGTTCAACTGTCATCCACCACATTTGAACCTATGTAAACTCTTTAAAGGTTTTATGTGGAAAAAATTGCATGTCTTCTTAATTTTATATATATGCACTATGCAGTCATACTCAGACATTTGGCTAATCAGATGAAACCCATTCACGAGTCCCAAATGTCATGTTGAGTTTCAAGTGCAACTCGGGCCAACCGTACATTACTTTACTACTAAGAATATAGATAATTAAAAAATGTCAACATATGTCCGTTCTGAATATAAATTTAAAAGTAATGATAAATAATCTGAGAGGATGATGGACCATGTGGTTTTGTGTCTGGTAACCAGCTTATGCGTAAACCTAAGGTTGTGGGTCTTTATGCCTCAGCAGAAGGACTAATTTGAGGAATAATTCATGCGTTGTCTCATAAGCTAATGGAGTGTGAGTAACTTCTCGAGGTGTGCATCCAGTGTTCACTTAAGTCAAACGAACAAAATGAGGGCGAATAACAAAACGGGCAACGAGGGACGGTGAAATCATGAATCACTTCCTTCAGAGGAGTTTATATAGTGCATATAAAAAGCCTTAAAGCGTCAGCGCTGTATGTAGCATCGGTGCAGTGTGTGTGTGTTAATGTGTGTATTTGTGTGTGTGTGTGTGCAGGTAGCGCTGTACAACCCAGAGGCAGAAGGCAGCGAGAGTCCAGGGAGTCTGGGCGGCAGCCTGAGCAACAGCCTTTCAGAGCAGAGTTTGGCGTCTGTCAACCTGAACAACCTGAACACTGCCGTCAGCAGCGGCAACAACGTCCACAGCTACACACCAGTAAGACCTTTCCCACATTTGGGTTGGTGTTCTGTAAAGATTTCTGAAGGGTGTTTTCCACAGAGAAGTGTGTCTGGGAAACCTGGACGTGGAACTCCTACAACCAGATCTGTGTTTTATGGCGTGTACTGTCTTCATCTGGGTATAGTTTAAAACCCTTTATAGGGCACTCGTACAAATACTCTGAAATTCAACGTTTCAACCTTAGAGTGTTAAGATAAGATAAGATAAGATAAGATACGATATACTCTGAGAGGGGGAAATTCAAGTGTGTACAGCAGTGCAACACAGCATGCGTCAATACAATAGTAAAATGAGGGGATACAAATTTAAACAATGTAAACAAGTTTGTTAAAGTGGCTAAAATGACAAAAATAGCACTAATAATAATAATAATAATAATAATAATAATAATAATAATAATAATAAATATTAATAATAATAATGATAAAGTAGCAGACGTGCAGTTGGTGACTTTTTACAAGTGTGCAAGTGACATTGACATTAACAAGACTTTATTACTATGTGTAATTTTTCTAAATGTTTTACTATGTAGAAAATGAAGGTTAGTGAAGTTACCATATTTGGTTCCTTACCCATAAGTGGCAAAATCAATCAATCAAAGAATCAATCAATCAATCAATCAATCAATCAAAGAAGTAAATATAAAAAATACGAGAAAAACGTGTATGCGTCAATACAATAGTAAAATGAGGGGATAAAAATATAAACAATGTAAACAAGTTTGTTAAAGTGGCTAAAATGACAACAAATAGCAATAATAATAATAATAATAATAATAATAATAATAATAATAATAATGATAATAATAATAATAATGATAAAGTAGTAAGCTTGCAGTAGGTGACTTTTTACAAGTGTGCAAGTGATATTGACGTTATTACGAAGTGCAATTTTTCAAAATGTTTTATCATATAGAAAAGTAAGGTAAATGAAGTTACCATATTTGGTTCCTTACCCATAAGTGGCAAAAAATAAATAAATAAATCCAAGAAGTAAATATGAAAAATATGAGAAAAACACATGTGTATGCATCAATACAATAGAAAAATGAAGAGATAAAAATACAGACAATATAAACAAGTATGTTAAAGTGGCTAAAATTACAAAAAATAGCAATAATAATAATAATAATAATAATAATAATAATAATGATAAAGTAGTACACTTGCAGTCAGTGACTTTTTACAAGTGTGCAAGTAACATTGACATTAACAAGACTTTATTACTATGTGTAATTTTTCTAAATGTTTTATCATGTAGAAAGTTAAGGTAAATGAATTACCATATTTGGTTCCTTACCCATAAGTGGCAAAAAATAAATAAATCCAAGAAGTAAATATGAAAAATACGAGAAAAACACGTGTATGCGTCAATACAATAGAAAAATGAAGAGATAAAAATATAAATAATATAAACAATTTTGTTAAAGTGGCTAAAGTGACAAAAAATAGTAATAATAATAATAATAATAATAATAATAATAATAATAATAATAATGAAGTAGTAAGCTTGCAGTAGGTGACTTTTTACAAGTGTGCAAGTGATATTGACTTTATTACGATGTGCAGTTTTTCAAAATGTTTTATCATGTAGAAAAGTAAGGTAAATGAAGTTACTATATTTGGTTCCTTACCCATAAGTGGCAAAAAATAAATAAATAAATCCAAGAAGTAAATATGAAAAATACGAGAAAAACACGTGTATGCGTCAATACAATAGAAAAATGAAGAGATAAAAATATAAATAATATAAACAATTTTGTTAAAGTGGCTAAAGTGACAAAAAATAGCAATAATAACAATAATAATAATAATAATAATAATAATAATAATAATAATAATAATTAAAGCTGCAAGCAGCATTGGGCGGGACCTCGCACCGGGCGATCCGCCTCCTGTGACCGTCGAAACCTCAGCTCCACTCACACCTGTCCGTCCCCATACCAGTTCCCACCCTTTAGTGTCTGTCCTCCTTACATCTGTACAGAACACCAGCGACCCTCTGCTGAAACCACCATCACCTTTAAATCAGACTTTGATTTTGGAAACCCTACTGTGTGTATGTGCATTTGTTTTGTATGTGAGAGAAAGAATCAGTTTGAAAAATGAATAGAAATCGTCTGACTAAGTGAGTATAAAAGTGATGATTTACCACATTTAAGGCTATTATTTTGGAAAAACCCTATTGTGTGAGCATGTGTGTCTGTGAGAAAGAGTACTTTTGAATGAAGAAACATTGTACAAACAGTTGAGCGTTTGGTCAGAAAAATGAAAAGAAGTTATGTAACAGACAGTATGTCTCATGTTCAATAAGGGTTTTATTTAGAAAAAAATGTACTGTGTATACTTTGTAATGCGTGCAAAATGTCCAATATCCACAATATTATGCAGCAAAACCTGTTTTAAAATGTGATGGAGGGAAGAATAATAAAACAAAACAAAAAAAAAGCTATTTCCCTGCCGAGGGTTTGAATCCAGGACTCCTGTATAACAGAACACTTCTGTAACCACTGGTATATTGTCAGACACCCACCAGATGGCAGTAGTGTGCTTTAAATAGGGATTTTGTCATTGGGAAAAGTGAAACTAAACTTAGTCTTCAAAAAAATCGCCATAATTCCATAACCGTAGGTCGTATCTGAAAAATTCTTTCACTTTTGGATTCTGTAGACTTGTGGGAATTTAATGAGGTATAACTTTTTATTCAAAAATCTGAAATGAATAAGCAGTAATTGCAGAAACGTAGAGTAACTTTCAAAGGCAGACTGCCAACTTCCTGTTGGAGTTAGCTCATGAGTGTCAGTGTATGATTTGTCGGGCTCAATCAGACCAACATTTTGGCATTTGTTTCATGTTTCTACAACATTCCTACTGGCCGCTAGGGCAGATTTTGAGAGTTTTTTAGCACATAGGTGGCGCTACAGAGTTCATTTTGGCACCCAAGGGGTTAATTTTGATATTGAATGAAAGGGTTCACCAGCCATGACATACATGGCAAATTTGGTGAGTTTTGGAGCATGTTAAGGGGGTCAAATGGCAGTCTAAAGCCGAAAAAGTATGAAAATAAACAAATTGTTATAAATCAATAACCATACATCCTATCTCAAAATGTTTTGCATGTGAGCGTTGTGGTGAGTCCTGTGAACGTGTAGATATGTCACATGTGGGGAAAAACTGCAAAATGAAAAATGAGTTTCAAACATCGCAACTTTGCTGGCTTGTAAAAAAGAAACTAAGACAGTTATGGAAAAGGTGTGAAATCGTTGTATTAAGGAGGGTTCACTCTATCTTTTGGCGCTATTTAGAAGTCAATACCACAAACGGTGTCATCGGAGTTAGTTTTAGAAATTTTATTTTGAAAGGCATATTGCGAAGTTCCTGTTGCAGATAGGTCATGAGTGTCAGTGGATGATTTGTAGAGCATGATCCAACAAAAATTTTGGCACTGGTTTCATGTCTGTACGACATTCCTACTGGCCACTAGGGCAGTTGCCGTTTTTTTCACATAGGTGGCGCTAGAGAGCCCATTTTGGCACCTATGGGGTTAATTTTTTCATTTTATCAAATTTTTCGCCAGGCCTGACATGTGTGCCAAATTTGGTGAGTTTTCGTGCATGTTCAGGGGGTCAAAATCCAGGTCAAAGTGGTGTGTGAATAATAATAATAATAATAATATAAAAACGAACGAAAAACAATAGGGCCTTGCTTGCAGGCAAGGCCTCTCACTGCGTGAGAGGGCCTTACCTTTCGGCTCGGTCCCTAATAATAATAAAGTAGTAAGCTTGCAGTAGGTGACTTTTTACAAGTGTGCAAGTGATATTGACTTTATTACGATGTGCAATTTTTCTAAATGTTTTATCATGTAGAAAAGTAAGGTAAATGAAGTTACCATATTTGGTTCCTTACCCATAAGTGGCAAAAAATAAATAAATAAATCCAAGAAGTAAATATGAAAAATACGAGAAAAACACATGTGTATGCGTCAATACAATAGAAAAATGAAGAGATAAAAATATAAATAATATAAACAATTTTGTTAAAGTGGCTAAAGTGACAAAAAATAGCAATAATAACAATAATAATAATAATAATAATAATAATAATAATAGTAATAATGAAGTAGTAAGCTTGCAGTAGGTGACTTTTTACAAGTGTACAAGTGATATTGACTTTATTACGATGTGCAATTTTTCAAAATGTTTTATCATGTAGAAAAGTAAGGTAAATGAAGTTACCATATTTGGTTCCTTACCCATAAGTGGCAAAAAATAAAGAAATAAATCCAAGAAGTAAATATGAAAAATGCGAGAAAAACACATGTGTATGCGTCAGTGCAATAGAAAGATGAAGAGATAAAAATAGAAACAATATAAACAAGTTTGTTAAAGTGGCTAAAAGGACAAAAATAGCAATAATAATAATAATAATAATAATAATAATAATAATAATAATAATAATAATGATAAAGTAGTAAGCTTGCAGTCAGTGACTTTTTACAAGTGTGCAAGTGACATTGACATTAACAAGACTTTATTACTATGTGAAATTTTTCTGAATGTTTTATTATGTAGAAAATGAAGGTTGATGAAGTTACCATATTTGGTTCCTTACCCATAAGTGGCAAAATAAATAAATCCAAGAAGTAAAAATATAAAAAATACAAGAAAAACACATGTAATCTGAAAGGAATATGCATTTTAGAACAGTGATTCTAAATTTTGTATAAATAAATAAACATACAAAAAAACACGTGAGGTAAAAGGAGCATGCATTTTAGAACAATAGAACATCACTTTTATAACTTTATGTAGAAAAATCAAGGTCAATGAAGTTACCATATTTAGTTCCTTAACCGTAAAAATAAAAATGAAAAAAATCCATGGAGTACATATAAAAAAAATACAAGAAAAAACACACATAAGGTGAAAGGAACACGTATTTCAGAAGATTAGACTAACGTGTGCTGATCCAGACCCCTGTCCACATCCACACGATCCCTTTGAACATCATTCCTTATATTAGTACCAATACTTCATGCACAGGAAATTTGCCTGAGTAAAATTAACTCAAATTGATGAAAATTTTACTCTACTCAGATAACATTTGGCCCCTCTCTAAAAAGAATAAAAGTTACTCGTTGGGTAGAGCTCTCCAAACTCAATTTAGAGCCAAATTTACTCATTATAGAGCAAGAAAAATACATTTAAGGTGAACGAAACATATATTTTAGAATATTAGAACATCGCTTTTAGAACATAACAGCAACCTAAGTGCAGATCCAGACCCCTGTCCACATCCACATGATCCCTTTGAACATCATTCGCATTAGTACCATTACTTCATGGTACTGAGCAAAGCAGGTCCACTCACTGTTCATGCAGAGGTGGACCTTACAGACCCTGGAGACCACATTAGACCTGAGATTGTTGACTCACTATAACTGTTGCTGTCACTGTCTTGTAATGCATGCGGAAATTACCAAAAATAGTTACTTGGCTGATAAAGGGTTAAAGGTTTTTCATTACAAGGTCCTAAATTTGACCTTTTTCATAACAGTTTCCCAGTACTACAGTTCAGTCAGACATCTCACCCAGAATACATTTAGACTTTGTCGTCCAGGCGCCGGCACCATCACTCCGTGCAGGTATTTTAACATGTAGTGATGAATAAATATATTTCCTCTGTCAGAGTCTACAGGTGGAGGCTGAGGTGGTGGTGGAGAGGGCTTAAAGCGCTGGCAGGGGTGATGCAATGCAGCGGCATAGAGCGAAGGAGTTCTTAGATTCTGAGAGGGTGTGGTTAGTGTGTGTTGAAAGAGCATGTCAGTGTTGTATGCATGTGTGGCATAGACAGACAGACAGATAGATAGATAGATAGATAGATAGATAGATAGATAGATAGATAGATAGATAGATAGATAGATAGATAGATAGATAGAACAACAGAACGATAGAACGATAGAACGAATGATAGAACGATAGAACGATAGAACGATAGATAGATAGATAGATAGAACGATAGAACGAATGATAGAACGATAGAACGATAGATAGAACGATAGAACGATAGATAGATAGATAGATAGCAAGAACAACAGAACGATAGAATGATAGAAAGAACGAAAGAACGAACGAACGAACGAACGAACGAACGAAAGAAAGAGAGATAGATAGATAGATAGATAGATAGATAGATAGATAGATAGATAGATAGATAGATAGATAGATAGATAGATAGATAGAATGATAGCTAGAACAACAGAACGATAGAATGATAGAACGATAGAATGATAGATAGAACGATAGATAGAACGATAGAACGATAGAACGATAGAACGATAGATAGATAGATAGATAGATAGATAGATAGATAGATAGAACAACAGAACGATAGAATGATAGAATGATAGAAGGAACGATAGAAGGAACGATAGAAGGAACGATAGATAGAACGATAGAACGATAGATAGAACGATAGAACGATAGAACGATAGAACGATAGATAGATAGATAGATAGATAGATAGATAGATAGATAGATAGATAGATAGATAGATAGATAGATAGATAGATAGATTCTTTCTAGGTAGGTCAAAGTTCAAATTTTTATGAATTTTTTTTAAATCTTTTTTTTTTAAATGGGTGAAATTTCACATCTCTATAAAAACATAAATTTTGTTTCAATTTATGTCAAACGTGGCACATATATAGAGGCAGCTGATATGGTGACATCAGCTGGATCGATACCAAAATAAGTTAAAATACGTGGGAGGGGTGGGGTTTGTTGTACCTGGCACCACTTGTTTTACAGTTTGTATTATTGGTGTAGTATAGTATAGTATAGTATAGTATGGTATAGTATAGTATAGCATAGCATAGCATGGTATGGTATGGTATGGTACGGTGCTGTATGGTATGGTGTGGTATGGTATGGTATGGTACGGTACGGTATGGTATGGTATGGTACGGTAAGGTATGGTATAGTATAGTATAGTATAGTATAGTGTTGTAAAGTATAGTATGGCAAAGTATAGTATAGTATAGTATAGCATGGCATAGTATGCTATAGTATGCTATAGTATAGTATAGTATAGTATAGTACAGTGTAGTATAGTACAGTACAGTGTAGTATAGTATGGTATGGTACAGTATAGTATAGTAAAGTATGGTATGGTATGATATAGTATGGTATAGTATAGTATAATATAGTATAGTATAGTGTTGTAAAGTATAGTATAGTATGGTATGGTATGGTACGGTATGGTGTAGTGCAGTGTAGTATAGTATAGTGTAGTATAGTGTAGTATAGTACAGTATAGTGTAGTATATTATATTATAGTATAGTATAGTATACTGTAGTATAGTATAGTACAGTACAGTACAGTACAGTATAGTATAGTATGCCTTTACTTGTACAGGGACAGTGCACAATCATACATTGACCTAGACAGAGTCAGAGGAAAGTTGCTCGGTTTCAGGTTATAGCATTAGTGCTAACTTACACCTGTAGTCTCTGGACAAGTTGATGGTTAAAAATAAATGAATATTGACAGAGTTTGGTGTATGTAAATTATGAGACCAGTTAATACGTCACCACAGAACAAGGTTACATATGTGTCACATCAGTCAAACAGTTACTCTAAAGTCTAAAAAGGAGCATTACTTTTACTAACAGAAATTATCAGTACTCTTCTAATCCCACTGCTTTTACAAATATGAACTAGAACCGATTCACATTAGGAACTGATATCAGCCACATTTAGAAAAATAGCATTAATAAAAATTTATTTATTTATTTATTTTAAAATTTTATTTGTATTTATTTATTTACCTATTTACAGTTTACCATTAGTATTTGGTGTTCTCTTTTCCTTTAGAGCACAGGTGTCAAACATGCGGCCCGGGGGCCAAAACCGGCCCTCCAAAGGTTC
Source organism: Sphaeramia orbicularis (assembly GCF_902148855.1). NCBI lineage: Eukaryota > Metazoa > Chordata > Actinopteri > Kurtiformes > Apogonidae > Sphaeramia > Sphaeramia orbicularis. The sequence goes on along the minus strand of NC_043963.1, from coordinate 11,487,773 downwards.
CAATTCGGCCCGCAGCATGATTTTATGGAGTGCAAAACTTACACTGAAGATATTAACAGTCAAGGGTGTTGAAAAGGTTTTAGCCCAATGTAATCTAAAGTAAAAGAACAGTCTAATAACCCTTTTAACAAAATTTGAACAACATGAAAATAAAGTACAATTTTAATAATATTCTGTCTGTTACTAAATGTTTTGTGGATTTGTGGATCCGATTTATAAGATGTGTTCATAAGTTGACACGTAATATTGTAGACGTTATTCTTATTTTAGTTCCACATTCCAAACTTCCAAATTTCAGTATTATGACTCTTACCAAAAGTTTGTGTAACGCTGTGTGTAATCTAATCGACATGTACAAGTGATAAGTTGAGTCATATTATTGTTAAAATTGTGCTTTTTTTTTAAAGAAATTACATTTTTTCTGGTTATTTGCATATTTTTTGTGAAATGATAGTTTGTAAATGTAAATATTTTCATAATTTAATGTTTTTTATTGCACTAAGACGCAGATAAAAACTTGGAGTTGTCATTATTTTTTGGTTTTTATGCTGTTATTTTAATGGTTTGGCCCGCTTGAATGTGGCCCCTGAACTAAAATGAGTTTGACACCCCTGCTTTAGAGGATCTGGGATTATGGGGGTGGGATGAGGGGATCTACTGTGTACATTTGCTGAATTTGCGATTTGTACGTGTCAAAAAACAAAAATGTCAATGAACAGATTTAAAAAAAAAAAAAAAAAAGAAAAAGAAAAATAACACGAAAATACAAAGAAAACAGTCAAACCTGAGCAGTAAATATGAACTGATCATATAGGCAGGTTGTCCGAATATAGTCTTGCGTAGTCGTACTTCATTAAATCTGGAAATGGATCTTGCACCATCCGCCATCATTCTGGAAAAAGGGGGTAAAAGTATGTTGAGCCGCATTATGTAATAAATTCCCATTATTTAATAAAAGTTCAAACTGTAATAAGAATGTCACGTCATCTTGTAATAAAGCCGCACTATGTAATAAGCTGACGCATTTTGTATTAAACTACGTCAACGCATTATATAGTAAATTTTTTCACATTATGTAATAAGTTATTACAATTTGAGAAATTTATTACAAAATGCACTTGACACATTTTTATTTAAAAAAAATGTAATAACATGGTTCATTATGTAATAACAATCCAAATTAATATAATTTCAGAGCAATTTCAGCAGAAATTACTCACAGGAGCTACAGGTAATGGAATCAGAACTTTAACCACACAGTTTAAAGATTAATTTAGCACATTGTTATTCTATTGCCGTGTCAGTTGTGTCTGATACAGTATTTTATGATCTTGGAAAAATGTTCCTTGACACCCTCAGACTGAACAGCAAACATTTATTGTGTGTTTTATCAATTTATGTCACAGAGATAAGCTCCAGTCTATTTTCCTGAAAAAAAAATATGTCAAGTGTATTTTGTAATAAATTTCTCAAATTGTAATAACTTACTACATAATGCAAAAAAATTTACTACATAATGCATTGATGTAGCTTATTATAAAATGCGTCAGTTTATTACATAATGCGGCTTTATTACAAGATGACGTGACATTCTTATTACATTTTGAACTTTTCTTACATAATGGGAATTTATTACATAATGCGGCTCAACAAGTATCTTTGAGATGTTTTGCTCAGTCTTTAAACAAATCACTAAACAGTATCTTTGCAAAAATAATGCCAGGAGAGAAGTTCAAACTGGTGGAATACGCACACGACGAAGCGCATCGCAGTATTAAAATAACTAAAATCCTCACAGAAGAAAAGGCCAAGTTTCGTGCACTTTTCTGTCTTTGCGGTGTGTAGTTGGAGATCAGAGATTTTCGTTCTTCCACCAAGTGACGGGGACTGAAAACAGGAACCCATAGACACGGGAAGGAAGGAGAATGATAAATCCTGCCGGCGTACACCTGAAATAATCGCACTTATTTGGACAGAGTACATCCTGCCAGCCAGTTTCAACATACTTTAGCAGAGAGAGACAGATGTTGACAGAAAATAGATAATGGGTTCATAAATGTCACAAAATTGGTTGAGTGAATGAAGAGGAAAAAGTGAACCCTGTCAGCTGATTGAGCCGGATGTAGGAAGAGGAGCAGACGTTTATCTCCCCCCCCCCCCCAATCTCTTTACCCTTTTCTCTTCTAAAAACGCAGAAAAATACCAGAAATCCATGCATTTCAGCTGGAACTTTCCAAAGCTCAGTTTGTTTCCTCAACCTGCATCAAGTACCACCGTTTTAATTTTAGAATAATTAGTATTTTACTTCCAGTTCTTCACCTGCATCTGACATAACGTGGATGATTCAGTTTCCAGTCCAGTCTGTCACAGTTGCTACAGTAGGTGTTTGCTGCACCCTTAACAGCCTGAGGAGGTGGAAACCAGCTAACGACGTGCACCGCTCCAACTCCATTTCTGCTTCATTTTCAGACTGTGCAAGTGAAAATATTTTCTTAGTCTTTTTGCAGATTGCATTAAGTATGCTTAGATGTAGAGGTGGGCGATCTGGCCAAAAGATCCTATCACAGTGTTTTTTAATTAAAACATGAATCATAACTTGATTTGTGATCATTCTTTTCAATTTTTGAAATGTGTGTAATTGTGCAAACAGAGAAATTTTTCAGCTGTTTTTGTCTGAACGGGACAGTAATATATACTGAACAACAAAAGAAATGCAAGTATGTTTCGATATTGGTTTATATGGGAGTTTTATTATGAATATTGATTTCACATGAGATATTTACAGGGTGGGGAAGCAAAATTTACAATGAACATTTAGTTGTTTTTTCTCAGCAGGCACTACGTCAATTGTTTTGAAACCAAACATATATTGATGTCATAATCATACCTAACACTATTATCCATACCTTTTCAGAAACTTTTGCCCATATGAGTAATCAGGAAAGCAAACGTCAAAGAGTGTGTGATTTGCTGAATGCACTCGTCACACCAAAGGAGATTTCAAAAATAGTTGGAGTGTCCATAAAGACTGTTTATAATGCAAAGAAGAGAATGACTATGAGCAAAACTATTACGAGAAAGTCTGGAAGATACTATTAAAGAAGAATAGGAGAAGTTGTCACCCGAATATTTGAGGAACACTTGCGCAAGTTTCAGGAAGCGTGTGAAGGCAGTTATTGAGAAAGAAGGAGGACACATAGAATAAAAACATTTTCTATGATGTAAATTTTCTTGTGGCAAATCAATTCTCATGACTTTCAATAAACTAATTGGTCATACACTGTCTTTTAATCCCTGCCTCAAAATATTGTAAATTTTGCTTCCCCACCCTGTATATCCAGCTGTGAAATTTACAGTGGCAGTACACTGAATTGTGTCCATGAGCACTGAGTTGACGGTCACGGAGATGGGCCAAGCGAATATGGTGATCCTGATTACGGGTGGTCACACGTGGTCTTCCGGATCTTGGTCTGTCCCGAGTGGTCCCTGTGTCACGGAATCGTGTCCTCAGCCTACTGATGGTGGACTCGTGCACTTGCGGACGTCTGGCAACGTTGCGAGCCGTTAAACCAGCATCAAGCATACCAATGGCGCGTTCTCTCAGATTATCGTTAAGGCGAGGCACCGTGGAAACGCAGTAACTTTTGAATCGTACCATTTCTTTTTATAGCCCCTGGATAAACAAAGGGAATTGCCACTCCCATTTGTTGCTCCCACTACCACATCACTCAAAACGTACCGCACCTCCGATACTTTGTACACGTGCTCAACACCACTCATGGTCGTGTTTGCCTGCAAACACACGCTCCAATGGTTACAACTCACTTATTGTAATGTGTATCTCAGTTGACAACTCAACAGGACAGCTGAACTCTTGCCTAAATTAACGACCAAAACTTGCGTTTCTTTTGTTGTTCAGTATATTAAGGATAAAGCTCTATCTGTATAGAATATTATGTTGGTATTTAACCCTTTCATGCATTAGGCAAAAATTTTTTATTGAGTGTTTTTATTCCTCCTTTGGCATGAAAAAAAAATTACGATCCAGTTTTGTTTTTTTTTTTCTCATGGAGTTACGAAAATATCCATGCATTTAATTTTTGAAGTATAGAAATGTGTTTAAAACCCATTATCAGAAAGTGAGATGAAAACAATGAAATAAAAACATTTTAATGCTGCTAATCTGATGTTTTCTCACATTTTAACATATTCTAATGCTAATTATTACTCACATCATGGAGAAAATATGCAAAAAAAAAAAAAAAAGAAAAAAAAAACTTTTTGTCTAACAAATAACAATTGATTTACACTAAAACATATTACTCCAGATCAGGTTTATCAAGAACAGCAAAGTTACAGTAATGGTATGAATGTCATTGTTTGGGATGATGCATAAGTGTCCACTGTGTTGGCTGATATGGAACTAAAACAACAAAACTCATGAATAGACACGAGAACAGCTGGAGAAAAACTGTCCACTGTAGTGACCAGTATGCATGAAAAGGTTAAATAATGATTAATACCTGGTGTAAGTGGAGTTTCTTAAAATTCTGTTTTGTGTCCAGTTTTTGAGCTCAAGTCATT
>NC_043963.1:11408189-11478189 GCF_902148855.1 Sphaeramia orbicularis | reverse complement strand
ATTAGATTAAACCCAATTTGCAGGTGTGATGGATCCTCTGGACAGGCAAACAGCTGCTCTGGGTCTGGATCAAACCGAACCACGAATCATTTACAGTATGAAACACATATTTTGGATTGTTTCGATTTTTTGGACCAATCGCTAGAAATAACACAAGGCTGTTGTTGAGGAAAAATGAAGGAGCAAAATGAAGCCAGTGTGAAAGTATTTTAAAGTGTAATACCGCTGATTGATTGATTGATTGATTGATTGATTGATGTATTTATTTCGAACATGAATGTCAAACTGAAGAAAATAAATAAACAAAACACTTAAACATAAGACATAAAATACATATTCGAAAAGGAGCGAGGAGAAGTACAACTTACACTGAACAAAAATATAAATGCCACACTTTTGTTTTTGCTCCCATTTTTCATGAGCTGAACTCAAAGATCTAAAACTTTTTCTGTGTGCACATAAGGTTTATTTCTCTCAAATATTGTTCACAAATCTGTCTAAATTTGTGTTAGTGAACACTCCTCCTTTGCTGAGATAATCCATCCACCTCACAGGTGTGGCATATCAAGATGCTGATTAGACAGCAGGATTTTTGCACAGGTGTGCCTTAGGCTGGCCACAATAAAAAGCCACTCCAAAATGTGCAGTTTTATCACACAGCACAATACCACAGATGTCACAAGTTTTGAGGGAATATGCAATTGGCATGCTGACTTCAGGAATGTCCAGCAGAGCTTTTGCCTGTGAATTGAATGTTCATTTCTCTACCATAAGCCATCTCCAAAGCTGTTTCAGAGAATTGATGAAAAAGACTGCGTGAGGAAAATGGTGGTCGCACCAAATACTGACTGGTTTTCTGACCCCCCTGGACCACCCAATACAGTAAAACTGCACATTTTAGAGTGGCCTTTTATTGTGGCCATCCTAAATCACACCTGTGCAATAATCCTGCTGTCTAATCAGCATTTTGATATGCCACACCTGTGAGGTGGATGGATTATCTCAGCAAAGGACAAAAGAGAAGTGCTCACTAACACAGATTTAGACAAATTTCTGAACAATATTTGAGAGAAATAGACCTTTTGTGTTCGTAGAAAAAGTTTTAGATTGTTGAGTTCAGCTCATGAAAAATGGGAGCAAAAACAAAAGTGGTGCGTTTATATTTTTGTTCAGTGTATAAACTCCCACCCCTTCTCCTTATATAATTAATAACAATAATAACCTTCCTCGTCTAATCATATCTATACGCTATGCCATAATATGACTGATACTAGTAAATAATTAGGTTTCTGGCTTTATATTATTATGAACAAATATAATATGATTTACATAAACACATAATACAATAACACATATATTTCAATACATATTCATACACAGATCTATACACACATATACACCTACATATATACACACACACATACACACCTATACATACATATACATACACATACCACATACTTGTACATCTTTAGAAAACCCAGTGATCCCCATGCCCTCCCTCCTCCCTGTACCTCTGAAAAATTGTGTCTTCGCACCTCTTTTTAAATTCTTTCATGCTTGGACATTTGCTTTAACTCTATATTAAATCTGTTCCACAGTCTCACCCCGCTGACAGAAACACAAAAACCCTTCCTAGTCGTGCGTATTAAGGGAATTTTAAAGTTAATTTTCCCCCTTAAATCATAACCCCCCTCATGAACACTGAATAATTTCTGTATATTTGTTGGTAAAAGATTATTTTTAGCTTTGTACATTATTTGAGCTGTTTGATAGTCCACAATGTCTGTGAACTTGAGTAATTTTGACTGTAAGAATAATGAGGCTGATGAGGCTGATGGCCACTAGATGCTGCTCTGGAAAGTCTAGACTTACATTGAAATTTTAAGTCTAATATTTTTGTCTCTCCGGGTACTCCGGCTTCCTCCCACCATCCAAAGACATGCACTGATAGGTTAATCTAAATTGCCCATAGGTGTGAATGTGAGAGGGATTGTTTTTACCTCCACCAGGTGATATTGTGATCGGTTTGCTTTGTGTGTGTGCGTGCATGTGTGCGTGTTTATTTGTTTGTTAGCAAGATAACCCAAAAAGTTATGGAGGGATTTTGATGAAATTTTCAGGAAATGTTGATACTGGCACAAGGAAGAAATGATTAACCCTTTCATGCATAGTGGTCACTATAGTGGACAGATATTCTCCAGCTGTTCTCTTGTATATTCATGGGTTTAGTTGTTTTAATTCCATATCCTCCTGAGACCCAGCAATGCATTTTTGTCCTCTGTAGGGGACTAAAGTTTGACAGTTTTAATAATAATAATAATAATAATAATAAAAAATGCTGCTCATTGTGAAGGACATTCCATTAAAAAATAAATAAATTAATATAATTTTAAAAATGTATCTCAAAAAACTGTTGCATTATGCAGTTTCCAATCAAGATGACTGTTTAATGTAAAAAAAGCTAAAGATTTTCACTTTACTGGATCTCAAGAGGATATCAACCAACACAATGGACGCTCATGCATCATCTACACTGACATTCAGACCATTAATGTAACTTTGCTGTTCTTGATAAACCTGATATGCACTAACATTTTTGAATGTAAATCAACTGCTAATTTTCTCAAACAAAAAGTTTTTGTTTTTTCTGTATTATCTCCGTAACTAGTATTAGAATATGACAAAAAGTGAGAAAATATCAGATTAGCTGCATTAAAAATGTTTTTGTTTCATAGTTTTCACACAGTTTATCACTTTATGATGATGGGTTTTAAATATATGTGTCTTTGCTTCAAAAATTTAACACATGCCGTCCAGCTGAGTGGACATTTTTGTAACTCCATGAAAAGTAGTTTCATAAAAAAATTAAATCACACTGTTTTTTTCATGCCTAAAGAGGAATAAAAACACTCAGGAAAAAAATCTTGATTAAGGTTCTCATAATTCATGCATGAAAGGGTTAAATTTTGGTGGTGATCGGGGTCGGGGGGGGGGGGGCTTGCCTGTAATTTAAAAGTTTTGTTTTGTTTTGGGTTTTTTGTTGCATATTATTTCCATAATGTGAGTAATGATTAGTTTTTGTGTTTGTTAAAATGTGAGAAAACATCAGATTAGCTGCATTAAAAATGTTTTCATTTCATAGTTTCCACACGGTTTATCAGTACATATGTTTCTTTGCTTCAAAAATTAAATGCATGGTGTCCAGCTGAGTGGACATTTTTGCAACTCTATGAAAAATAGGTTCATAAAAACAATTTAAATCGCATTGTTTTTTTTGTTGTTGTTTTTTTTAAATTCCTAGATCAGGGGTGTCAAACATACGGCCCAGGGGCCAAAACCAGCCCGCCAAAGGGTCCAGTCCGGCCCGCGGGATGAATTAGTGAAACACAAAAATTACGCTGAAGATATTAACAATCAAGGATGTCAAAATAATTTTAGGTCAGTTCCATCTAAAGTGGGTCAGACCAGTAAAATACAATCATAATAACCTATAAATAATGAAAACCACAAATTTTTTTCTTTGTTTTAGTGTAAAAAAAGTTAAATTACACAAAAATGTTAACATTTACAAACTAGCCTTTTGCAAAAAATGTGAAAAACCTGAACAAATATGAACTACCTGAAATGTCTTAAGAGAATTAAGAGTAATTGTACCAATATTCTGTCTGTTATTAAATGTTTTGTGTTTTTGTAGATCCACTGTGATCTGTAAGTTGTAATGAACATGTGAAAATGAGAAGCTGAGGCCAAATAACGGCATAAATTGTTAAAATTGCACTTTTTTTTTCTTAATAAATTTCATTTTGGTCATGGTTGTTCATGTTTTTCCACATTTTTTAAAGGATGTAAAAATTTTGATAATATTATTTTTCTTTTTTCACTCTAAAACATAACATTTAGACATACACATTTTGGAACTGATACTATTTTTGTATTATTGTGTTATTCTTCTAATCATCCGGCCCACTGCAGGTCATATTGGGTTGTATGTGGCCCCTGAACTAACATGAGTTTGACACCCCTGGCCTAGAATAAAAACACTCATAAAAATACACATAAAAATCTTGATTAAGGCTCTTATAATTCATGCATGAAAGGGTTAATATCGATAGAGTATTGTGAAATGAAATATCGCGATATATTGCAGAACTAGGGCTGCACGATTAATCGATTTTAAATCAAAATCAGATTTTTTAATTAGGACGATTTTTAAAAAAGGGAAATTGTAAAATCGATTTCATCTCTCTTGTGCCTCTGGGCCGCGCGCTTGCGGGCTCCCGTAGGCTCCTCCTCCTATCAGTGACAGCGGTCTGTCACAGAAGTCCGTGTAATGACTGGACTTTAAATGTGTTCATGAGCCCACAGTACTTATAGCAATGTAAGCCGTGGCTTCACGCACGGATCCCACAACTGAAATATAACTGCATGCGGATCACTCATCTTCTGTTGTCCCGGATCCGTACCGTACTGTCTTCTTCCGAACTGGGTCCTGGTCTCGGGGTCATCAGCCTCAGCAGAGGAGCCCAGACTGCCCTCTGCCCACACACATCCTCCAGCGTGTCCTGGGTGGGTCTGTTCCATGCACAGATCCCCCAGTTTAAATAGAACCGCATGTGGATCACTCATATTCTGTGGTCCACGCACACACGACTGATACCTGTCACTGACTTACATTGGTATCACTTCTGTGGGCCAGATACCCAAAAAAACAAAAAAAACCAAAATTAATTTAGTCCTCTTACTTGCTAAATTTTTCATTCACAAAGGTAAGTTCTGTAACACAAAACCAAATATTATTTACTTATTGAAAGATGTTGAATTTTATTTAAAGCTGTTAGATAAATCTGGAAACACAACGGCTATAAAAACATAAATATTTGCTCTGATTTGGACATTGTATTGTAGTGTATTCCCCCTGGCAAACTTATATTATTTTCTTATATACATTGTTTGTATACTCTACTTCATTCAGTAAAGATTTAATTGAGAAAAAATAAACTGTGGGTTCATCACATGATACCATCACAGATTTAAGGTCAGAGCAGTGCCTTGCATTGTGGGCTGCTCATGAAAACGACACGCTGACTTCTGTTGTCTTTCTGTTGTTTTTTGTCTCTCAGAGAATAGACTTTAAAATTCTCTTAAGGCGGCCTTAAGGCGGCCTTACACTGTGCGAGTTTAGAGATGATTTCTCACTCGTGCGACTATTTTTGGGATCGGGCCAGATGTGCCTCTAATCGTGTGTCGTGCTTCGTGCAGTGTACATGGGGTAAAGAGAAGCGATTAGCACCTCACAACCACCTCACGACCAGCAATCGTGTGTTCGCAAGGAAAACGGAGCTGTTTGAAATCCTGCTCGCTCCTCGTGAGTGTATCGTACTGTCAAAGCAGTGACACGAACCGATGTGCCTCAAATTCTCACACTGTGCATGCGCGAACACAGACACGTACAATAGCGTACAAGCTAACAGTAGCTGGCTATTGTCCTAGTGCAGTTTAGCTTTTGCGGCTTACCTCTTGTTCTCTTTGCTGTAGGATTGACAGCCTATACTGTCCACGTCTGGCCAACCAATTCCTGCACCAAACACATCATTGTCTTTTCTTCTTTTTTGATTCCCCGCAGATAATGGCACATATTACCAAAGCAGCTCGTTGGTTTTTGGCTAAAGACGTTCATTTTGTCTTCTGTTTATGGAAACTGTCAAGCAGGTAACATCTAAAAACTAAAAACTATTCCTTGTCGTTGGTTTTTGTTTAGCACTACCATTTCATGACTCACGCCAATGCACAATCGTCTATGCACTTTAACGGATTCCTTGGTATTTTAACGTTGTATTTCCGGATACAACACTCAAACATGTCGTGCGTCCTGTGGTGTATGGTCCTACAGTGTGAGCAGTCAGGTCGCATACGAGCGTCGGTCCGTGCAGTGTGAGAACAGGAATCGTGAGCCTGACTGTACGACTGATTCGCACAGTTTGAGATGGAGGTGCGTGCAACGATCGAAATAATCGCACAGTGTACTAGCATATAAAGTACTGAATGGTTTAGGCCCAAAATGCATCGGAGACCTTCTAGTCCAGTATGAACCATCCAGACCACTCAGGTCATCTGGTGTAGGTCTGCTCTGTGTTCCCAAAGTCAGAACTAAACATGGAGAATCAGCGTTCAGTTTCTATGCTCCGTATATCTGGAACAAACTACCAGAAAATATCAGGTCTGCTGAGAGTCTGAGTTCTTTTAAGTCAAGGTTAAAGACTCACCTGTTCACTGCTGCCTTTGACTAAAAGGCTTTTGACTTTTTAAATGTTAGATTCTCTTTGAAACTCTGCACTGCAACTATTACTTTAATATGTGTGTGTTTTTATCTTTATTTTATGTTTTTTAATTTTATGTGTTGTTTTCTTACTTGCTGTTTTTAATCACCTTTTACATGTTTTTTTATAATGTTTTAAATGTGTTTCTTTTTGTTTCTTTTATTTCAATGTCCCGTGTGAAGCACCTTGAATTGCCTTGTTGCCGAAATGTGCTATACAAATAAACTTGCCTTTCCTTGCCTTTTGTAGTTTTACCCAAAAATTTAAATCGAAACTGGAGTTTTTAGAGAAAAAAATCGGGATTTTTTTTTTTTTTTTTTGCTAAAATCGGGCAGCCCTTTGCAGAACCAATATTTTCTTACAGCCCTAGTGTCGGTGCAGATGAACGGCTTTGTCTCTGTTTATTGTGGACATCGAAGGTTGAATCCGTCTAATGGAATCATGTGGGTTCCTCTGTGACATCACTTTGTATTCGTTAAGGCAGTGTTTTTCAACCATGGGGTCGCCTGGAATTCAAATGGGGTCGCCTGAAATTTCTTGTAATTGTTGAAATTTTTTTTTTTTTTTTTAAATTACTAAAAATATATATGGTGAGTTGACAGAGACAATCCTAATACATAAAAGACTTGACCAACTGTGAAGCTGAAACTGAAGCACTGTGGTTCTGTTTATCTGTCAAGTGTTCATTGTGGTCAGTTTCAGATGCTGCAGCTCTTTCATAATTCATAGTTCGAGTTCTTGTTTGTTCAGTATTAATTGTCAGCCTTGTAAATCCAAGCTGGACTGACTGTACATATCCTGACCAAGGAAAACAAAATTCTCACTTTGTGCAGTAATCTACACCTGGCTTTTCTGCCTCCATCCCCTGGCAAACTTATGTTATTTTCTTATATACATTGTTTGTATACTCTACTTCATTCAATAAAGATTTAATTAAGAAAAAATAAACTGTGGGTTCATCACATGATACCATCACAGATTTGAGGTCAGAGCAGTGCCTTGCATTGTGGGCTGCTCACGAAAATGACACGCTGACTTCTGTTGTCTTTTGTAGTTTTACCCAAAAATCGAAATCGAAACTGGAGTTTTTAAAAGAAAAAAATCGGGATTTTTTTTTTTTTTTTTTTTCCAAAATCGTGCAGCCCTATGCAGGACCAGTATTTTCTTACAGCCCTAGTGTTGGTGCAGATGAACCGCTTTGTCTCTGTTTATTGTGGACATCGAAGGTTGAATCCATCTAATGGAATCATGCGGGTTTATGAAAGACTCGCAATGCTTCGGACAGAGCGTTTGTCTCTGTCCCTTTAAAACCGAATATAATACAAGTTTAAAGGGCAGTGCGGGTCCGAAAACATTTGGTCCGAAATTACAGGAGAGCTGAAAAATCCCAACTCCTCATTATTTTTCCCTTGTAACAGCTGCTCACCTTTTTACCATCAATCACTTTTCCCCGTTCACCTACCACCTGCATTAGCAAAGGTCAGTGCAATCTCATCTCGTTAACCTCCCATTTCTAGAGGCCATCTTTTGTTTTCCTCTTCTCTGCATCCCCTCCTCCTCCTCTTCCTCCTCTTCCTCCTCTTCCTCCTCCGTCGTTCCAGACCTCATCTGCGGTCAAGTCCCGTGGGATCGGGGTTAGTTCTGGCTCATTACCTGGCCCAGGTGATACCCTTCTGACTGACAGTGATTACTGGTGGCATCACTGGCACAGATCTCAAAGACGCCGAGCTGGTTGATGGAAAGGCTGCCATTGTTGGGTGGAGGTAAATGTGTGTGGGGGGGATCTGTCATGCTAAGTTGGCTTATATTTGCGGAGGCACACTGATCACAGCAAATTGCTTGTGTTTTCTTGGTGGATGCTGAGGAAGATGACAGCTGGGATGAGATGATTGAGGGTGGAGGACGACAGGCTGCATTGACGATATGAAAAAAATCTGCAGCTCTGCTTTTTGTTTTTGTGCGTTTGAATGAAAAGAAATGAGCGCCATCAAACGGCTGTTGTGATTGCATTCTATTAAATTTAGTATGATCACCATATAGGAGCATGGAATAAAAAAAAATTGATTTGACGAATTAATTAATTTGGAAATTAACTTAGGCTGAAGGCACAAATGGAAACGTAATTAAATTCCTGGGAGCTGAATATAGTTACTATTGAGCTTTCACTTTAATCCAGTTAGAGTAAAATCTCAGGTGTCCAAATTGGAATTCAGGTTGTTCAGTTAAGAAGCGGCTGGAGTCAAACGCTCAGAAAGAGAATTAAACAGTCTGACTGAAAGGCAGAGTTGAGTGAAGGTAATTTGTTACATATCACCCTGTTAAAATAGAATAAGTAATGTAATTTAATTACTTTCAGCAAAGTAATGTCATTTATTTCATTTACTGCTGGATTGGCAGACGGGAAAGGGGGTGCAAAATGAAGGAAATTGAAGATAAATTGTCAAAAACAACACTCAAGAATGACATAAAACAACACATTTCAGCATATTCTGCCAAATGAATGGAACCAAGTTTGACCCTACGGTGTAAAAGACCCATAAAAATTCCATAAGATGATATTCCGACATTGCAAATATAGGCAAAGGAATATAATTTATTGATTGTTAATGCAATATCAGCATGTGCAGGTATGAGGCTGCAGTGTAGAAGTCCAGGTTTAGGACAGTTTCATAGGATTTAATGGCAACCCGTGTTGTATAGTGAGTGGTACTGTTTAAAATCTGCAAAACAAAGTCACTGTACTATAAAGTTATGTTTTCTATCTATCTATCTATCTATCTATCTATCTATCTATCTATCTATCTATCTATCTATCTATCTATCTATCGTTCTATCGTTCTATCGTTCTATCGTTCGTTCTATCTATCGTTCTATCGTTCTATCTATCGTTCTATCTATCGTTCTATCGTTCTATCTATCTATCGTTCTATCTATCGTTCTATCTATCTATCGTTCTATCTATCTATCTATCTGTCTGTCTGTCTGTCTGTCTGTCTATCTATCTATCTATCTGTCGTTCTATCTATCTATCGTTCTATCGTTCTATCTAGCGTTCTAGCGTTCTAGCTATATGACAGTGTGACCAAAAATGTCACATATAATTGAACATTTTGCATTTCCATATTTTTTGTATATTACTGTTTTAACTTTGCCTATTTATATATTTATATATGTATACTTCTATTTATGTACGGTATGTATAAGTCTATTTTGTTTGCATTTATACGTATATCTGCCATGACAGGGATTGCTGTCAAACAAAATTTCATTGCATAATCATGTGCAATGACAAGAATCTATCTATCTATCTATCTATCTATCTATCTATCTATCTATCTATCTATCTATCTATCTATCTATCTATCTATCTATCTATCTATCTATCTATCTATCTATCTATCTATCTATATCTATCGTTCTATCTATCGTTCTATCTATCGTTCTATCTATCTATCTATCTATCTATCTATCTATCTATCTATCTATCTATCTATCTATCTATCTATCTATCTATCTATCTGTCGTTCTATCGTTGTCAAATGTTCATTGTGGTCGGTTTCAGATGCTGCAGCTCTTTCATAATTCATAGTTTGAGTTCTTGTTTGTTCAGTATTAATTGTCAGCCTTGTAAATCCAAGCTGGACTGACTGTACATATCCTGACCAAGGAAAATCAAATTCTCCCTTTGTGCAGTAATCTACACCTGGCTTTTCTGCCTCCGTCCATAATAATATACATTATATAGACTAAATATCATCTAAAATTAACATTTATTTGCAACAATAGTATAGCAAACTATTATATGATCAAAAACAAATTAATTTTAGCAAAAAAAAAAAAAAAAAGTCTCAGTTTTGAATGTCTTGGATCACCAGAAATTTGTGATGTTAAAATGTGGTGATGAGCCTTAAACGGTTGGAAACCACTGCATTAACCTACTGAGACCCAGCAATGCATTTTTGTCCTCTGTAGGGGACAAAAGTTTGACAGTTTTACTTAAAAAAATGCTGTCCATTGCAAAGGACATTCCATTGAAAAATTGTTAAATAATTACAAATATATATATATATTTTTAAATGTATCTGAAAAAACAGTTGCATTTCACAGTTTCCAATCAAGACAGTTGTTTAATGTAAAAAAAAAAAGCTAAAAATTTTCACTTTCCTGGGTCTCAGGAGGTTAAGAAGTTTCATACATTTTGCTATTACACGTATTTAAGGACCTACATCCACCTACAAGTCTACAAATACAATCATATGTACAGGTTGTTGTTGCACACAGACAACTACATATTGCTATCCCAGTAGATGCACATCCACCTGCTGACATGATTATACTTCCACCATTTTCATAGACATTTGTGCACATTTTCCTGGCGTGCATACTTCTACATGTTGATAATGAAATGCTCAGATGTTGACACATATGTGGGTTTTTCAGGAGAATAATGTGTTGTCCTGTTGGGGTGTCACATCTGCTTGGGTAGACGTCCATTTTAGGCTAGTTTGAGCTTTTTAGCCGTAAGCTATTGTCGTCTGTCATCGTCTGTTGTCGTCCGTTACAAAAATTTCAATCGTCTTCTCCGAAACTACAATTCCGATTGACTTCAAACTTGGTCTACAGCTTCTTTATGATGATGTCAACAAAAGTTAGTGAAATTATTTGGATCCAGATCTGATTCTGGATTTGGTGCCACTTTGAAAAATGTCCCCATTATAAGAGATAGGAAGTGGATGGATGCAATAACTCAGTAAATATAAATGATATCCAGTGTGAATTTCTACAGTCCAGCCCTGATGGGGAGATGACCAGAACATAATGTCCACATGCTGATCAGGATCTTCTTCTGGATCCGGGAACTTACGGAAAATTTAACAGGGACTCTTATGGGGAAAACATTTCAATCGTCTTTTTCTCCAAAACTCCAGTTCTGATTGACTTCAAACTTGGAATACAGCTTCTGTATGATGATGTCCACACAAGATATTGAAATTATTTCAATCCGGATCTGATTCTGGATTTAGTGCTACTTTGACAAATTTTCCCATTATAGGAGATAGGAAGTGGATTGATCCAATAAATCAGTATCAATGATATCAAGTTGGAATTTGAATTTTCTTACAGATCTGATTGGAATATGACCAAAACATGGGCTATTTCTGTAATAGAATAAATACACAGAACTGGATGATAATAAATGGCATCTGGATACATTTCCCAAAGCTTTTAATTTGGCCGGTAAGCTACAGGGCCATTGGTCCTATTTTTATTGTATTTTTTTTATCTGGACAAACCCACATCAAAACCAAGAATCAGGGCTTTTTTTCTTGATAACAAGCAACTAGAATCAAATCCCAGTATTTCCAACAACAACCACAGTGCGACTGGTAAATGGATTTGCACTTTTCTACCTTGAATCCACTTTCCAGTGTTTGACATTCAGCCTTGCGTACACACTGTTCACTGACAGAAACGTGGGGTTCGGTGTCTTGCTCAAGGACACTTCAGCATGTGGGCAGGGGTCAAGGACGGACCCGCCAACCCTTTTGGTTTGTGGATGATGTGTTCTGCCTCCTGAACCACAGCTGCGTCCTTTCTCCACCAAATCATTCAGCCCTGAACACACTGAAGGTCATGTTGTATAAAAGCTTTTACATGTACGTTCTTATATAGAACTTGATGTTCCCTGACACCGTTCAGACGGTACAAGTCCACGTTAATGTTGGAAAAAGTAACTCAGCACATTTAGTTTGTTCAAACACAAATAAAGCATTTCTTCTCTAGTTCTCTTATAGTGAAATTTGAGGTTTTCCTTCATCACTGTTAGCTTTTTCTATAATTATATACATTGTATTTATACAAATATTTACCTAATATTTCATATATTTAAAAAAATATTTTATGTTTTTTTTTTTCTGTGAATTAAGTGAAAGAATAGAATTAATTATTTATAATACATAAATGACATCATATTCCTATTTGATGATTATTAAAAATTATTTGGCAAACATTTCAGAATTACCTTCAAGCAGTGGTTCTCAAACTTTTTACAGTGGTGTACCCCCTGAAATATAATTTTTAGCCAAGTACCCCCAACTCTCGCTGCAGGATTTTTGATTGAAAAAAAATTGGCAAAATTTTATTTCCTGCGCCAAACACATTTTTTAAAGTAAATTTTGTGTGCAAAATATAAACTGAAAAGTGCCCTCTTTCATTGATAAGAAAAATAAATAAATCAGTCATTGATTAATAAATGAACCTTTCATCAACAAAAAATAATTACCTAGCTACTCAAATAAACTCATTTAGAAAATATAAAATAAAAATGTTCTTAAAATGTCACCAAAGCTTAAACAAGATGACTGACAGCAAAACTATTATATGAATGTATTTATTGTCTTTTATGTTTCTATTTATTCATATATTTACCAAATATTTCATAATCTGTATTTTCATTCATATATATATATATATATATATATATATATATATATATATATATATATATGTGTATATAACAACACATGTTTTTTTCTGTGAATTAAGTGAAAGAATAGAATTAATTATTTATAATCTATAAATGACATCATACTCTTATTTGATGTTTTTTTTTTTATCATTTGGCAAACGTTTCAGAATTCCCTTAGAGCAGCAGTTCTCGAACTTTTTACAGTGGAGTACCCCCTGTAATGTATTTTTTAGCCAAGTACCCCCAACTCTCGCTTCAGCATTTTGATTTAAAAAATTAGGCAAAATTTGTTCCTGTGCCAAAGGAGTCTGTTTATATTTTCTTATAAACACATTTTTAAGGTAATTTATGTGTGCAAAATATAAACTGAAAAGTGCCCTCTTTCATTGATAAGAAAAATAAATAAATTGGTCATTAATTTATAAGTGAACCTTTCATCAACAAAAAAATTACTTACCTACTCAAATAAACTCATTTTGAATAATATAAAATACAGATGTTCTTGAAATGTCACCAAAGATTAAACAAGGTGACTGACAATAAAACTATTATATGAATGTATTTATTGTGTTTTATGTTTCTTTGTCTACATATATTTACCTAATATTTCATAATCAGTATTTATACATATGTATACATATGTTTTTTTCTGTGAATCAAAGGAAAGAATAGAATTAATTATTTATAATATATAAATGACATCATACTCTTATTTGATGATTTTTTTATCATTTGGCAAACATTTCAGAATTACCTTAGAGCAGTGGTTCTCAGACTTTTTACAGTGGAGTAGTGGAGTACAGTAGTTGTTGTCACAGCCTAAAATTTACTTTTACAATTCATACTATAAATTAACACTAAAAGTAAATCATGGTATAGCATAAAAGAAGGAGAAATAATGTGTTTTTTAATGTGACATACCTATTTTTAAATCCCTATTTTTGGGCTAAAATAAGACTCTTATATTAAAGTTCCATGGAAGTAAATCGCTCTGAATCCTTTAGTCCTTGTTGTTATTTAAAGCCGTCAGTACAAAATTGCAGCGTTTCATCCTAAAACACTAAAACTGCTGATGGTACCACAACAGATCAACTATTCTACAGGGTTTTCTTAGGATCTCATCAACTTTAAACTCAAATATCGTGATTGAAATTTCACATCAACAACATGGATGTAGTGTTCGGACTGATTGGAAACAGCTGATCTCTGACATTGAACAGAAAACCCAGTGAATAAGACTCAATAGTGTGTCCTTATTAGTTTTTATGTGGAATGTGATCCTCAGATTGAGTCGAACACTGCAGCTGTATTTTATATTAGAAGACTGGGTTTGTGTTTGGCCTTGGCTCCATCAGCATAGGTTCTTCTGCTTCACTCCTGCAGTTTCATTACTGTTTGTATCTATATACAGTATGTACATTCTGTTCAATAGTTATCTGTATGTTTGAGAAAAATGCCCAAACACACAGTGCACTGCATTTGAAATCAATAGTAAATGAAGAAAAAGAAACACAGATACACATTAAACAAACTGCTGTGTTTGTTTGGTTGTTGTCCAGTTTTGTAGCACAAATACGTGTGCAAATACATTGTAAATATGGATGGAATATTAAAATTTAAATCTAAATGTATATAAATGCTTATGTAAATAGCAGATTTCCTTTTTCTGTTTATATTTTATTTTGTCATAAGTGTATATTTTCTGTCTTCCCTGCACTTTATTTTTGTATTTGCTGCTGTCAGCTGTGTTATATCCCCATGGTGGGATCAGTAAAGTCTTATCTTATCTCATCTCATCTCATCTCATCTCATCTCATCTCATCTCATCTCATCTCATCTCATCTCATCTCTCCTTTCCTTTCCTTTCCTTTCCTTTCCTTTCCTTTCCTTTCCTTTCCTTTCCTTTCCTTTCCTTTCCTTTCCTTTCCTTTCCTTTCCTTTCCTTTCCTTTCCTTTCCTTTCCTTTCCTTAGTTTAGTTGAACTTTCCTTTCCTTAGCATAGCTTTCCTTTCCTTTCCTTTCCTTAGCATAGCTTTCCTTTCCTTTCCTTTCCTTTCCCTACCTACCCTACCTACGCTACCTTACCTTACCTTTCCTTTCCTTTCCTTTCCTTTCCTTACCTTACCTTTCCTTTCCTTTCCTTACCTTACCTTTCCTTTCCATACCTTACCTTACCTTATCTTTCCTTTCCTTTCCTTCCCGTACCTTACCTTACCTTACCTTTCCTTTCCTTTCCGTACCTTACCTTACCTTATCTTTCCTTACCTTATCTCTCCTTTCCTTTCCTTACCTTACCTTACCTTTCCTTTCCATACCTTACCTTACCTTATCTTTCCTTTCCTTTCCGTACCTTACCTTACCTTACCTTACCTTTCCTTTCCGTACCTTACCTTACCTTACCTTATCTTACCTTACCTTATCTTTCCTTACCTTATCTTTCCCTTCCTTTCCTTCCCTTCCCTTCCCTTATTTTACCTTATCCTTCCTTACCTTACCTTATTTTACCTTACCTTACCTTACCTTATCTTCCCTTCCCTTCCTTATTTCCTCTACATTTCCATGCCTTTTCCTCACTTCCATTCCCCTCATATGTTAGGTACTATCACACATGAGCCACATCACTGAAACTAAACTATGTGCCGCGATCGCATAAAATAATTGAAAGCTCAACCTCAGGAATTTGCACTTGGACATTTCTCAACATGAGCGCTGCTTCAACTCCAAAGGTCACCCCAGGATCAATCTGAAGTTTTGGTAGTTTTTTTTTTTTTGTTTTTTTTTTGTTTTGTTTATTTGTTCTCCACATCCCCCCCCTTTGCATCGCTGCGTTCCCACTGTCCTGATGTGTGGCCTCATTAGTCTCGCTGAATGAATGAGGAGACGTTGTTTGGTGTTGATGCAGTGCTGCTGTCGGTCTGGCTCCACTTTCAGCTGCAGTGGGAATTCATTCTTTGATGATTTTTTTTTTTTTTTTCACCTTAACTTGTTTTCCCCCTTGCATGTTTTTAATGTTGCTCTCATCGTTTATTTACCTCCCTCTCTCTCTCTCCTTTTTTTGTTGTCTCTTAGGTTAGTAGCCACTCCGAGCCCTCGTCCCAGTCCCTGAGCCTCCAGCAGCCCACCCAACCGCCGCCGCCCCCCCCTCCGCCGCCGCAACCCCAGTACGGTCTCCCCGTCCCCGAATCCCGGGACAAACAGCTCTGCTTCTCCGACTTCGAGGACCTCAGCTCGTCTTTTCGCAGCCTTTACAAGTGTGTCTTCGAACAGTCTTTCTCGCAGCAAGGTGGGTTTTTAACCATCATTTCATCACTTTATCATTGGGTCAAGTTACGCGGTTATGTAGGGAGTGCCCGACTACATTTTATACTGTAATTCAACAAGTATTTAAGATAGAGACATGAATAATACATCATTTTAAAGGTATTAACTAGCACTTGAAGCTCATATAAAGAAACAAAAGATTTAGTGCCATCTTTTGCCATAAAAATTTGAAAAACTGCATGGTGCTATTATATTATATGTATAATATTTCTGTGCAATATAAAAATATGCGCCATAATTACCTCCTGTTTGTGCAATAGCCCCCCCAGCTGCTACAATGTTTCTGTTCTGTTTACACAAATTATATACTGGTTATTCTGTTTTGCACTATTTATTCTGTTGTTTACATTCTGTTTATCTATTTATTCTTTATTGCACTCATTTATTTTTAGCTTGTTTTTAAAGTTATATAGACTATATTTTAATTCTGTGGTAATCCGGAAGCCAAGCAACGACATTTCGTTGCCAAAATCTCACTGCTGTGTTTTTTTTTTTTTTGTGCAATGACAATAAAGGAAGTCTAAGTCTAAGTCTATGGTTACGTAGGGAACAAAAATTAACGTCTAAATTTTCCTTTTTTCCTAAACGTTTTAAAAGTGCGGTTGCAAGTGTCTCCTAACTATGAAAATTTGCTGAGATGTTCTTTAAGGTGTCTGTTTTGATAAACCATGGATGCACTTTTTTATTTTTTTTAAATATAACTATGATTTATGGCAAGAGTTTTGAAGAATGGAATAGTTATACAGGGAATTAGGAATTTCAGTTGTGTAGGGAAAGAAAAGACATGCATACAGTTTCAATAGTTTATTCAAGTACTTGGTAACAAATTTCATCCATATGAAGACAATAGAATATCATAATTACTAATTTGAAAAGTTAAATCTATAGAAAGTGAAAGAAAAAAATCCTTCACAAGCTAGCTATTTCATGTCGAGACCTATTTTTGGTTATGTAGGGAAAAAAAATAAATCTTTTTTTTAGATGAGTGACAAAATAATCTTGAATTCCAATGAAGCCATGCTTAAGCAGAGGGTTAAATGCTTACTTTCAGAAATTTCCATTGGTTTCGCTCATTTGATTAATTAGTGATTAAAAATAAACATGTTTTTTGAGAAAAGTGAAATTCCCTACATAACCATCTGACCATCTGATATCAAAATGCTCAAAAAAGCAATTCACACCAATTTTTCAGACAAAATGATTTTTATAATGATAAAATGGTGTGTAAAAGGTCATAAAACTATATTGAAAATAGAAATATATGACTGAGATTTCAAATTATAGCAGTGATAAGTTGTGTTATTATTCATTCTTAGAGAACTTTCCGAGGGACTGAATTTAGTTCATATAAAACGTTCCGTGATTTTCTTGAAAATCCTTTTTTGGCAAAAAATTTTAATGGATTTAGAAACTTAAGATGTTATACGATTGAACTACAAAAAGTTTGAAATCATTATGTCAATTCTAATTTTTTGATTCAAAGTCAATAGGCGTGTGACTTGACCCTATTGTATTTTTTGCAGCAGGTGATTTTTTTTTTTTTTTAGAAAACATAAATTAACCCTTTCATGCATGAATTATGAGAACCTTAATCAAGATTTTTTTCCTGAGTGTTTTTATTCCTATTTAGGCATGGAAAAAAACAATGCGATTGACTTTTTTTTATGAATCTATTTTTCACAGAGTTATAAAAATGTCCACTCAGCTGGACAGCATGCATTTGATTTTTGAAGCAAAGAAACATATATTTAAAACCCATCATCATAAAGTGCTACACTGTGTGAAAACTATGAAATATATATATATATATATATATATATATATATATATATATATATATATATATATATATATATATAATTTTTTTTTTATTTTTATGCGGCTAATCTCATGTTTTCACACATTTTATCATATTCTAACTAGGGCAGGGCAAATTAAGGCATTATTACCGCATTAACGCATTCATTTAATAACGCCGACATTTTTTTTTATATCTCACGTTAATGTCGTTTTATTATAACTCATATTCTTCTGCCCCTGCTTGTGTGTGTGAAGCGATTAGCTCGGCAGATAGACAACAGGTTTCTCAAGAAAAGCCGGACGACGAGAACTTCTCTCCAAATCTTTTACTGTAGACTCACTGTAAAACTGCAACATACAAACAAAATATGTCTGAGTTCTGTTCACTGCCTTAGTACATTTACATGGCATTATACATTTAAATGAATGGGAAAAAGATAGCTAGCTCAATGCTAACTTGAATGGGAAAATCCATAGACACGCTAACGATTAGCATTTACAGATTAATTTAAGATTTACAAGGTCTCTTTATGCAGCAACAAAGGTTCACATCAGAGATATTTTATACTATTCATTCTTTCAACAACTGAACATAAAATACTCACAGGCAAACGTTTTTGGGGCCATACAAACAGAGTGAACGAAACATGTCTGTTAGTTCCTTCTTATGTCCGAACTGGCTACGGTAACACCACAAGTACAAAACATATGTTAGTGCAACTTATTCTGACCACTAGAGGACCCCCTTTTCTTGCTGGTCTTTTCCATGGACATTTTTATTTTAAATGTCTTCAGATGGTGGGGTTGAGAAGGACAAAGTTGTTTGGAAGCACTGCAATGTGGAATTATTTTTTTATCACTGGAGTACTTCGAGTTTGAAATATCACTTAAAGGCAATACACGCTGTTGATGCCAGCAACCCTCCCCTATACAACTATACGATTGATCGTGATTAATCGCAGAAATCCACACGATTAATTGCGATTAAAATTTTTGATCGCTGCCCAGCACTAATTCTAACACTAGTTATGGAGATAATACACAAAAAAAAAAACAACTTTTTGTCTGAGAAAATTAGCAGTTGATTTACACTCAAACATGTTAGTGCAGATCAGGTTTATCAATAACAGCAAAGTTACAGTCATGGTCTGAATGTCAGTGTAGATGATGCATGAGTGTCCACTGTGTTGGTTGATATCCTCCTGAGACCCAGGAAAGTGAACATTTTTCGCTTTTTTTTTTTTTTTTACATTAAACAGTCATCTCGATTGGAAACTACATAATGCTACAGTTTTTTCAGACACATTTTTAAAATTATTTTCATTTATTTATTTTTTAATGGAATGTCCTTTGCAATGAACAGCATTTTTTTTGTGAAACTGTCAAACTTTTGTCCCCTACAGAGGACAAAAATGCATTGCTGGATCTCAGGAGGACATGGAACTAAAACAATTAAACCCATGAACATACAGGAGAACAGCTGGAGTGACTAGTATGCATGAAAGGGTTAAATCTTATCTGTCAAAAATGTCCTGTAGTAATACTCAGACAAAACAGCTATAATGAAGTCTATACCTAAAGAGGGCATTTGTGTTTTGACAGCCAAACAGCCTATTAAAATCCTTTCAGCACTTCAGGAATAAGCTAAAGGTGCAATTGAAAAGGTTAATAGCCCACTTTAGCCATGAATTTGAGCAGCTGCACCTCTCATCGACGCACAGTGATATGTAGCGGCGGTTTATGCGGGTTTGGAGTACAGCCGGGTAATAAAAACCAGAATCGCTGTAACATTTATGTTCTTAAGAATGATAAGTTTTGGAGGTTTTTACTGCAGATGGATGTAGCAGCCTTGTACTCAGGAGACAAATGCAACACCCAGCTCATGCTTCATGTCTGCGCAGAGGTTTCCATCACACCAGCCTAAGGTGAAAAACTCTGCTCAGAGGTTAAGACGGTGTTTTGGTCTGTGGTAAATGAGACCAAACTGTTGCACAATATCGACGTGGTGGATTTCAGAACCCCCCCGTGAATTCAAAAAAGTGTTCTTGAAAGGTTGACTCGAGGAATGTTTATATTTTTACTTTATTTTTGACTGTTTAAGTGCGTAGACCTACATCTGTCAGTCATACTAAGGGTATGAAAACGCTTGCTATTTTAAGATTCTGAAGTCATCCTCTTTCTTCAGGCGTCAGGTATTAAACATACTTTTCCAGCTCGTAGCATTTTCAGATTAAATATTATATGTATTTAAGGCTGTGCGATATGGAAAAAAATCATATCACGATAATACAGGACATCAGACGGAAACAAGTGTTCAGAGAATGCAAACCTCTGCTAAGCACCCCGAACGGTGTGCATGTGTGGATCGACTATTTCTTTTTAAATTAAACAGTTTCAATGTTGTTTCATGCAGCAGAAGAAGTTGAAGCTTGGTACCAAGGTTATTATCGTTAACAAAAACTAACGAAATGACGAAAACTAGAATTGTAAAAGCATTTTCGTTAACTGAAACAAATAAAAACTAGAATTAAAAGAAAAAACGACAACTAACTGAAACTGTTTTGCGTGCTTACAAAAGTAACTAAAACGCATAAAAATTATGGATAAAATTCCCTTCGTTTTCGTTTTTGTCAATGTCGGATTGATACGAATGATTTATTTCACTCGAGCAATTTTAGCTAGCAGCACCATATGGTACTTCACAGTTTGTCACTTGTCGTCACTTGTGGTTTCCAGTCATCTTCTGGTCCCCACTCTACCTGGAAACATGGAGACTAAAGTTTGGAGAAAACAGCAGAGTCCTGTCTGGGATTTATTTGAATACGACGGCGAAGAAGATAAAAGATACGACTAAACTAAAACTAAGCATTTAGAAAATAAGGAAAACTAATATAAACTAGCAAACCTGCTCTAAAAATGAATTAAAACTAGAATTAGAGGGAAAAAAAAGGTCAAAACTAAATAAAACTAAACTATAATGAAAAATCCCAAACTATTATAACCTTGCTTGGTACCAGTCATGTGTATGTCAAATTATATTAAATTCCAATCAATATTTGTTGAGTTATAATGAAAAATATGTCGTAAATGGGATTTTCAGTGTTAAATTGAAATGTCCACAGAGTCCACATTCCACTGTGGATGTGGACAATTTTGTGCCAGATACAAGATATTGTGATAAGCTACAGGTGTATCAAACTGGAGGCTAATCAGAGTCGTTTTGAATTTTTGGATGAATTTTCGAAAATTGCTCAATGATGAGAGATAGGAAAATTTGAGATTTTGTGACCTTGCTGTGACCTTGAACTTTGGCCTACTTGGCCCAAAATTTAATGGGTTGGTCCCAGGGCCTAGGCCTATCTGTGGGTACAATTTGGTAAAGATGGTTGGAATAGTTTTCCCGTAAAGTTGCTAACAAACAAACAAACAAACAAACAAACACATAAAGCAAAGTGATCACAATACCTCATGGCAGAGGTAAAAATTAGCTTCTCTACTAAATCTAGTGCATGCATCTTGTTCTTTGTAACTAATGCCAATACACATTGTCCTGTAACTAAACAAATAAATAAATTTTTTTCATATCAGGTGATGTTGATATGTATCACGGTACAAATCAAATCACCATTTTTTTCCAGCTTAAATTTTCTGTTACACATAAGTTAGTTGTGAAGACATCAGAGAGAGAGAGAAACACATTGTGGTACTTATGGAGAAGTCCCTCCCTCCACTCTTACAACCCCCCACCCCTCCGCTGTTATTTATTATTCCCTCATTTTATTCACCTCCCTCCAGCCCCCCATCTTAAGATTTATTGACCCCCGTTATATAAGCATCTCAAGTTTCAGTTTTAGTTTTTTCAGCCATATGATTTGCATGTATAAGTCTTGTGGTAGGCACGGACCGCAGAAAGTAACGTTGTCGACTCAGTTCCAACCTGACAATTAATGGTGAAATTAGGAACCAGTTATTGCTAACTTTGCAGTCCCCGGTGAGGAATGACTGGGAACAACAGGAATCAAGGCATTGGAGTAAATAAATACATTTTCCTAAATTCTAGGAGTCACAAAGTTTTGCCAGTATGGCTGTGAAATAGGCATTGAATTATGTTTTAAGTAGTCTTAAAAATGTCTTAAAAAGTCTTAAATTGAACTTGTAGAAACCTGTAGGAACCCTGGTAGTAAGTCCTGCAATGTCAGTTTCCATAAGCACAGCACTTCCTTAACTGTTTCAAAATAAAAGCTATCAATCCATTTATAACTAAATAAAGATATTATTATGCAAACACTGATTTGGCTGAAAAAAACACACACCTGCAGTGGCTAAAATGAGACCGTTACATAAAATAAGACAAATGAGCAATCGAGAACAACTGCGTTTAAAGTAGCAGGCTTCTATTATTCAATATGTCAGATTTAACTCTGATAACATGGATAAAGAGTAGTTTATCTGTGTTATTTTTTACTTGGCCTGTATTTGAGGACTGTCTTTTTTTTTGTTCATTTCAATGTCTCCCCGTCACTCAGCTTTTAATTTACAATTAGGGATGTAACAATTTGAAAATTTAATTTTATGGTTATTGTGACCAAAATTATCATAGTTATCATTATTATCGCGGTATTGTTGAAATGTGTACAAAATGTTCAAAAAGCACACGCTGAAATAATTTAACCAACTTTTATTTTGAAGAAAAAATAAATAAATTAAATAACCTGCATAATTTCTGTTGGCAGAAACATTAAAATATTAACATGTAAACATCAGCCATACAAATGTGCATTAAATATGACACCTTGTGGAAATAAGAGAAATAAGAACCATGAATACTTTTCTTTACATTCAGTGCTCAAGACTGGATCTAGTTTTACAGATTTAAGAACTGGTCCAGAACGAACACTTTCACTGTTATATGGACCTTATCTAGAAATCAAATGTGCATAGAAAAGCAACAACCATTTTAAGCAAAGTAATGTGGCAGAAACATTATCCACATTAAACCTTTTAGTGGGGGCGGGGGGTGGGGGGTGGGGGTGGGGGGGGCTCTCCAGAGTGTTGTCTGTGCAGCCATGTTTTAAGAGGCCAAACACAGCAAACTGCACATGAGCGCCTGGAATACTGCTGCTTCTCCAGGAAATGAGCAATATCACCCCGAGTTTTTCAAAGTGTGGTATTTAAACATGGTTTTAATGATAATTAGAATATGAGACGGTAATACTAACCATGGGTATATCATTATACTGGTAATCGTTACATCCCTATTTACAATGAGTTCTTATTTGAGGAAAATGGTGCAAAATTAACTGGTCAACTTTAGGCAGCACCGTAGCCTGGTTATTTAAACATGGTGCAGGCAACATTTTAGACAGTTTTATTCAGGAGTTGATTTACATTATACCAGTGGTTCCCACCTGTTTTGACTCCATTATAACATCACAAATTTCTGGCGACCCCAGACGATCAAAACAGAGACTTTTTTTTTTTTTTGCTAAAATTAATTTGCTTTTGATAATGTAATATAATGCTACACTATGTTGCAAATGAACATTAATTTTAGGTCACATTTAGTCTATATAATGTATATTATTATGGACGGAGGCAGAAAAGCCAGGTGTAGATTACTGCACAAAGGTAGAATTTGATTTTCCTTGGTCAGGATATGTACAGTCAGTCCAGCTTGTATTTACAAGGCTGACAATTAATACTGAACAAACAAGAACTCAAACTATGAATTATGAAAGAGCTGCAGCATCTGAAACTGACCACAATGAACATTTGACAGATAAACAGAACCACAGTGCTTCAGTTTCAAACTCACAGTTTGTCATGTCTTTTATGTATTGGGATTGTCTCTGTCAACTCACTATATATATATATATATATATATATATATATATATATATATATATATATATATATATATATATATATATATATACACATACATATACATATATATATATATATATATATAAAATTTTTATTTACTCTTTAATTTTGTTTTTGAGAGAACCATAACACAAATACTTACACTAACAAAACAAAACAATACAAAACAAACAAACAGTGGGGGGGGGTGTCCAGCCTTAGAACAGCATCTAGTCCACATATACATACATCACACACATGCATCAATATACTCGTATATCCATATTATTATTATTATTATTTTTTCCTTTACAGTAAAGTTTGAGGGTCCTTTAAGATTATACAAAGTCCGGTCTCACAGTTACAATATAAGTGAGCCACTTCAACCAATTTTCTGTAAAAATATCCATTTTGCATCTTAAGTTAAATGTGATTCTCTCCATGATGTATATATTGTATCATATATTTTTTATTAGAAAGTTTTTTGTTTGTTTTTTTTGTTTTCTATTATCAATTACTAGAAATTTCAGGTGACCCCATTTGAATTCCAGGCGACCCCACATGGGGTCCCGACCCCAAGCTTGAAAAACACTGCATTATACTGTCAGACTGATTTAAAGTTGTAATTATTTAGTCGGTGTAGACATACCTTATATTTGTATTATAATGTAGGCAGTTATTGAAATGCAACCTCCGACTTTCCCATTTGTCCATTGAAATTAATTATATCCAGATCTGCAAGAAAAATCCGAGTGAAAACCCTGATCTCGTTGCGGTGTTTTTGTTCACGTTTGCCCGTTCAACATCAACGCTGACACGCGTATGTCGGCAGGAATGAAACCTTGTAAACCTTTATATCAGGATTCATGCACATAATTAACTGTCAAGCTTAAGCTCGTATTGAAATTGACGTACAAAGAGTTTAACAGTGCTGTCATAGCAGTAAAACCCTTCCAGTATTAACCTCCACAATACACTACTCCTGCTCTATTGTATTTTAATAAACAAACAATCTGTTGTTCCGCATATCTGCATTTTATGGCTGGCTCAGTCAAATGAGTAAAGGCAATTAAGAAGAAGAATTCAACAGAAGGAGAAAAAACTTGCAAACACATCTGCAGTCGAGCAGAGCAAAGAGTTCTGCAGCTTTGATAGCAGCTAATTAGATTGGTTCTAAAGTTTGTGAAGCATCTCGCTAATTGCTTCCTGAAGCTTTCAGGTCACCAGGCCTCCTCCCACTTGGACCCCCCACCAGCTCACCACCCTCCTATCACCTTCCCTCTCTCTCTCTTTTCTTCTCCCTGTACACATCCGCGGATGTTCTCAAACTTAACGCGTTGATGCGCTCTGTTGAGCTCTGCTACTGCTGCCTGCGTTTCAGCCTCTGACAAGGTCCCCTTCAATTTGTGGTCTGGGTTCACGCGCAGAAAAGATAAGACAATGAGAATGGTGTGAGAATGAAAAAAAAAAACACACACATACAACACACAGACCTAGACAGAAAATGAAACGGATTAAGGGGATGCTCGGAAGGGTCCCTTAAGTGTGAGGCTTAGTGGGAAATGGTGTCAGCAGTCATTGTATTTGAGAATTTGAGTTACAGTGAGTCACACGGGCAGCGGTGCTCATCACGTCCTCTTAAAAACATGTCTAAGGCGTCACACTGTCAGGCTGCGTTCACGCTGTAAACCTTAATGCTTCGTTTGGATTTACTGCTCAGATCTATAACCAGGCGATACGGACATAAAACCGTATCTTTTGTCTGAATGGCAATGTATAGCTTTGGAAATATTTATTGGATGACTGATGTAGTGTTGAAATGTGTTTTTCTTCTCTCCTTGTGTACTGTGGTGATGCTGCGTACTGCACTTTCTTCTGGACGCAGTAGATATCAGTGTACTCCTCTTCATTAAGCTCTGTATTTGCTATAGGGGTGAGGGGAGGAGGCAGTCGTCACTTAAGCATCTTTTCTACTGACTGTATGAACTCAAATTGGCTCAGTTTTGACACCAGGACTTCATATTTCCACTACAGGTATAGAGGGTTTGCACGTGACGTCACCGCGGTTCCATCCACTGAGTGGCAGAAAGAGCGAGATGAGTAACGGCTTTGGCGTGAATACTGCGAAAACTTTACAACAGTCTAAAAAATGAGGAAGAGCTGTTGTGCCATTGATTGCACAAATAGGTTTAAAAAGCACTCGGAGCTATCGTTTTAGCGGCGACCTAAAGCCAAAGACAGAAGAAGCAGATGGATCGCTGCAATTCATAGAAATAACTGGAATCCAAGCAACGAAACCTGGATTCGTGTCAGGTAATGTTAATTTATGCTGTATTCTTGCGTAAAATCATACCTTAAATTACATATCGTTTTGGCTAACGTTACTTCTTAGTAAAGCTCTTAATGTTAGCATCTGTCATTTAGTTCTATATTTCATAACTGAAACGTTTTCGTCTTCAATTGTGTGATTCTGAACCTTGTGCTCTACATAATTTGTGAACTAGCTTAAACTGAGGCTAACCTAGTTTTCCAAATAAGGGGGTACTCTAGTACAAAGCTGTTGTAGCTGTGTTTATCAAGTATTTGATGCTAACTCTACTTAAATCTCCACAGTACCAGTAGATCATCACTTGGGTCAATACTAAGGGTTCAACTCCAGTAAATCAGTAGTGAACTGTGAGCGCTACTGCTGGGCCTTTACCTTGGAAATCACCGCCAAGAAAACACGTCTTCACTAAAACCTCAAAAACAATAGTATGTTGAACTGAAAGCACTCAGCAGCTGTAATCCTCTAATTAACAATGACGAGGATGTCAACAACTCTTTGTCTTTTGTAGCTTTCAGCCTTAGCGTTGTGTATTTTCCTGGCGCTGAATTCAGGTTCATATAAATGTCAGGATACGTGATTTCCGGCCACATATCAATGTTCGTAGACCACTTGTTGTTCGGTAGCTTGTATGGATCCATGTCCAGTCCAGTTGTCTTTAATTTCGTGTTATATTCTACATTTTTCCTGGTCTTGCTGTAGTTACTGCTCTGCTCCGCCATGTAGAGCCGGTTTGTTTTTGCCACTCAGTCTGACTTAGAGGGGCGTGGCCCAAGGGGGAAGTGACGTATCTGCATCCCCTCTATAGATCAGTTTCATGATGACGTAGGACATATGCTGCTCGCGCACCTTGGAGGCAGAAACCACACCGAGTTTGTAGCAAAACACTGCCTGCCAGTGTGAATAAGGCCGTCGTCCCGCTGTGCCGTGGGTTGTCAGAACAGACAGAACACACAGAAGGATTTAATCTTCTACAGAATTCCTGCTGGCAAACATTCGTTCCACAAAAATCGGCAAAAGTTATGGTTGCAGGCATTAAGACGCAAGAACTGGTCTGAGGAGGAAATTCAGAACGCTGGTCTGTGCAGTGTACACTTCAGATCTGTAAGAACTGGAGATCTACCAGACAGAGGTCGCGTTAGCCGGAAATATTCTGTCATTGACAGATTTTTTTTTTTTAAATGATGGAAAATTCTGAAGGCTGTCCGTCATTTATTAAAATACTGAGGGTAATCATTGTTTAGCTGACTTTAGCTGACTTTAGCCAAAATTAGATGCTACTTTGCTAGCGCAAACTGTGAAGACAGCCGAGTCTCTTTAGTTATTTTCTAAAGCCCAGTAAACTGGAAGGCATTGATAAATGCAGTGAAAAAAGAGGGACTGATGTGGTGAAGGATGACGGACAAGCAAGTTATACGCCAGTTCTGATGTCATTTGGTATTATATGTACACATTTTCTACCTTTCATGTGTTATGGCACGTCAGTTTGTGCCCAGATCTCTGGTTCACAGAACCTGAACCCTAACCCTCAGTGCATGGGATTGACACTGTGTGAACAAACACAAGGAAAGCTTAGAATATCTACAGATAACACACCAATTAAAAGTGCCGTATATAATTATGCGAGCAGTGATATCACAGTGGTTTATCAGCCAGCAGCAACTACAGCTGCTGCATCATTGAGATGTTTTTGAACATTAAAAATACTAAATATATCTCATTATCATTAAAAAATAATGTTATGACGTAATTTTTATGACCCTGTCCCTCAAAATGACAGACAATAAAAATGTTTAGTGCAACCTCTGCTGCCCACCCGTCTGTGACAGTCTGCTTTTCTACTATGGGACAGCCTATCCCGATGCGGTCAAATCAAATTATGCGGCCGTGAAAGAGAAGTTTGGATCAGCTTTTGGACAGAAACAGTTAATGGACAGTTGTAGAGCTAATATATTCGCTCATTCACGAGTTCCGGGGGAGAGCCTGGAGGTGTATGTGGCTGATGTGAGCCGGCTGGTAGCTGGTGCTGGTGTTTTTGCCTCCGAGTTGCACGCGCATCACTGTTGTTAGTAAACATTGAAACTCATCTATATCAGAACCAGAATACTTTATTAATCCCACGGGGAAGTTATTGGGTTTTACATGTTTGACATGTTCTATTGACTTCACACATTCGTGTATTTAAAGTATAGTTTTACAAGTAAAGGAAGTTGCAGTTTGCCAATAGGATAGTAGAGTATCATGTAGTTTTGTGTGAAATGACTCAATGAATGTCTCAAATGATCACCCACACCAAAATAATACCTACCTAATATTACTATGACAGATTTCACCTAATTTTTAAGAACTGGATGAAAACTTAAGAGGCAAAATCACTACAAGTATGGACATGTTGAAGCTGTAACGACACCTAAGGGTTCATTTATGCTCGATGTTAAAGACACAGACAGATATGGACACAGTGTTCTGTCCAACCTCTGCGTACATTCCGTATGTAATTTTGTCCGCTTGCAGCTTGCAGATGCATACCCAGACAGAGAATACAAAGCAGTATCACCGGGAACCATGGATTTGAAGAAAATAATTTCCAGAAATAGCGGAACTTTTCAAAGAGTGACTGTGTGAGTTAGTGAAGAACTACCAACATATTTATGACAACTACACTTTTCAAAATCCACATTATTATCCACGTTAGCAAAACCTCCTCTGTCATTGGCATGTTTGTTATTGTTAACTTTCTTCCTCTTCTCAAAAAACTTTACTCTTCTTCCTGGTATTCAGCTAATATGTTAAGAGCGGCACCCTCTGGTGGATTGATTATGAAATGCTCATTCCAACGTACAGGACACACAGAAGTACAGTATGAAGGCAGTGATGCATGACAACGTTAGAAAGGGACGTACTTATTTACGTCCATAAAGCGAGCATAAATGAGCCTTAATGTGACTGAACAGACTGTGGAGGGAGAAAGTTATGACTTACGTTTCATTGTTTAGAGTTTCTGTCTGTGTTTTCACTGTATAATACTTGAACTGTTTTACAGTTTTTTGAGTTGTAAAATTATCTTTTAAGCACACATCACATGTGTCAATAGTTGCATTTCCATTGGACATACGCGTAAAACTTTACCAATATTTACTAAATGTCAAAAAAACAGAAGTATGTAATGCCGGTTTTTCCATTAAATCACAAATGCGATGATTTGTTTATTTATTATCATATGGTGACAAACGTAAATATCATGTGGATTTACAGATATGTTCATTATTATTATTATTATTATATATTACCCCTCTATTCCGTACTAAATTAAAAAAATGAGTGGGTTTCCTATTGTGTCCACACATACCACGTCATGTTTCTTTTAAAACTCTTCTACTTCACTTGTAGTAACGTCGGTCAACATCGTTTCTTTTTTGTATTCACATGACTCTTGTAGTGGAAAAAGGTCTTTCCATTGCAGTTTTGCATAACATATTGTTTGTACTATGCCTGAAAAACCACCTCTTGCCAGTTCAAAAACTTTTAATTGAAAAATGAGAGTTTTGGCAAAATTGTCATTTTTCCATTAGGTAAATTTTTATGCACAAGTTATATTCACGCAATTTGAGTGTCAATGGAAAAGTGACTAATGATGCATAAACTGTTTTGCTATTTTGCTATAATAAGGGGCGGGACCTCACCTCATCATAATACACCCTCAGTGCAGCTGGTTGTCATAGCAGCAAAATGTCAACATCTTGTTATTAGGGATGTCCGATAATATCAGCCCACCGATATTATCGGCCTGATATTGGCATAAAAATGTAATATCGGTGAATATCGTTATCATTTTTTTGCCTATCATTAAAACCGATAAAATAATGCCTTGATTTTGCCGGCATTTACCGATGTGTAAATGAAGCATTGTTTGTAGCTGAAAAAATGCGCAGTTTTCAAAATTGTAGAGTAGAGTTGCCACACTGTATTAGACTCATGGAAGGAGGGAGAGAAAATAAATAAATATGGCATTTTTTCCACAACTTAAGTTGAAGTATGTATTCTTTGCACAGACAGTGTTTACATTTTGAAAGCCTTGTTGCATTTGAGAATGCATCCAATGGGGCATCACAATAAAATTAGACATGATGCATTAATTCCATGACAGGAGATATGTGATGTTACCTAAAATTTGTTTAATATCCCACATATATCGGCAGCGGTATCGGTAGATATCGGAATCGGAAATTAAGTGTTGGACAATATCGGCATATCGGTTTTTGGCAAAAAAGCCAGTATCGGACATCCCTACTTGTTATGTCATCTTCACCTACATTAAATGTATCAACCACAAATGAGGAAAGTTATAACTGCAAATTACAATTTTTGACATGAAACATATACAGTATTGTGCAGACATTTTAGGCAACATTAGATTTGTTCTTTTTGCAAAAGTTATAACAACCACACATTAGGATTTCTCAGTCTGTGCATCAAAATATCAACTGGAAGGAAAGTTTAATTAATTTTCCACAGTGGACCTTAAATGAAATTGCCATTTTTTGGTGTATTTCTATTGCATCTCTGAAGTTCTTTGAATACAAGTGAACTAAGGGGTTTTTTTTAGTAAAAAAAGTGTCAAACCTTGAAAATCACATTAAAGTATGAACAGGTTAAAACCCTGAACCAGCAAGTGTAAAAAAAAAAAAAAGTCAGTTCCAAAAGCATCACACACATCATGCTGTTATATAGAAGTAAACCTGGAGAAACAGTTGATGATGGGGATGAAGAGCGCTGAATTATTAATTACATGAGGTGACTGACTCCTGCCAGCGCCGAATTGTGATGAATGACAATCTGGAGTCTGGAGTGAAAGGTCAGATGAATCCAATATGACTGTTGTAATTGAGGTCACATTACCTGAGTCTGATTCACCATCACAGTCTAATAGATGAGATTCTATGTGATTCATGCTGTTATGAAACTTAGTCAGATCTGAGTCACATATCAGAATTAGACCACTTGTCCCTGATAGTTTTACAATGTCCTTCCACTGGTTTCAAATCTTAATATTGCAACAACAGAGGCAGAAAATCCAACGCAAATGACTAAATTAAATTAAGACAGTGGTTCTTGAACTTTTTGAGCTTGAGGATTCTACACTTTGGAGAAATTTACAAAAAAATATATTATGAACGTTCATCTTTCTACATCTTTTACTTTTTTTTTTTTTTTTCCTGTGACTTAATTTTTGTCTTGTTTCATGTTTTATTGTTTTCCTATATTCTTGACTGCTAAGTGCTACTGCTAATACTAAATGCTGTGCATAATAGAATGGGTAAGAGGCTGAATTGAGGGGATAATAATAATTATATATATATATATATATATATATATGTGTGTGTGTGTATATATATATATATATATATATATATATATATATATATATATATATATATATATATAAACTTTTTTCAGCCTTGTAACATGTTGTCGACTGTTCCTAATATGCTAAGTGCTAATGCTAAAGCTAATACTAGGACCTCTGCATATTAGGATGGATAAATGGCAGAAACTGAATTTAGCGTTAATAAAGCAAGCTAGCTTTTTTTTTTTTTTTTTTTCTTTTTCAGCCTTGTAAAAATTCCTCAAGTCAGTTTAACATAAATTCAATTGAGAAATTATTTAAAATGGTTTTCGTATATATTATCAATGGCTTCTAATGTACTAAGTGCTAATGCTAATACTAATTGCTGTGCATAATAGGATGGGTAAGAGGCTGAATTGAGGGGATAATAAACAGAGTTAACTTTTTTTTTTTACTTTTTTTTTTTTTACTTTTTTCAGCCTTGTAACATCTCCTCAAGTCAGTGTAACACATGGATGCAAATTAGAAATTCTATTTTTTTTTTCTCTCTTTTTTAAAAACAGTTTTCTTGTATAATGTCAACTGTTTTCCTTCACAGACTCCTGAGGGTCAACTCTGTACTCCATTTTTCTTCACCACTTAGTGATTTCATTTCTGAGCGGTGCTAGATATTACCTACATCTCTCAACAATTTTATTGTATGTTGTCAACTGCTCCTAATATGCTAAGCGCTAATGCTAAAGCTAATACTAGGAGCTCTGCATATTAGGATGGATAAAAGGCAAAAACTGAATTTAGCATTAATAAAGCAAGTTAGCTTTTTTTTTTTTTCTTTTTCAGCCTTGTAAAAATTCCTGAAGTCAGTTTAGCACATAAATTCAAATGAGAAATTATTTAAAACGGTTTTCTTATATGTTATTAATGGCTTCTAATGTGCTAAGTGCTAATGCTAATGCTAGGTGCTATGCATATTAGAATGGGTAAAAGTCAGCCTTTTTTTTTTTTTTTTTTACTATTTCAGCCTTGTAAAAATTCCTCAGAATTTATAAAAGATAAAACACATGAAATATTCATGAATGTTTAACCAATAGATCAATACTTCACGTTGTAGGTCATATTATAGCAATATTGGTTACTCCTTTGCATTTAACATGGTTTTGATCAGCATTTTAAAAACACAAGGAAAATGAATATTATTTTATTTATGATGGCATTCTCTTATATATTGTATGACATTTGGCGCCCCAATAAAATCAGCTCCGTTACAGGAAAAACAAGATTAAGGGTTAAATCATCTTCAATTAGTAAAACCTCATCATTCACCTACTGCCCTTTCCTTTCCTTCCAAGACCATTTTGCGATTAAAGATGCTGAAAAATAAATACGGCACGCTTTAATTCAGCTCATTAGGACTTTATGTTACCTTCAGCATTTACTAGATAGAATAATGATCAAGGACAGAAAAAACAAGCGATAAATGAACAGGTAAAAGCCAGCGACAGTATAAAGCAGTGAGCTGAAGGAGAAAAAGAGTGAATAAAACAGGTTTACAAGCCAACGCAGCGTAACGATATCCTGATGGCAGCAGTGAAAATTCACTCACCAGGATGTACTCAGACCAGCTCTGTGCACTCATCGATTTTCTTATGATTTCTTGGTCACAAAAAAGCAAAAAAACCCAAAAAAAAAACAGTCCCCCTGATGTACTCGAGTGATCTTTAAAGAGATCATGAAACAGGACTGTTCTGTCTTTAAGTGATAACCATGAAACCTGCAGATAAAAGAAAAGGTCAAGAGGCTCAGCAGAGATGAAAGTTATGGGAAAAAAAAAACAACAAAAAAACAATTTAGCTGGTTTAAGCGTTGTCTTTATCTGAAATTAATTATCAGTTAAATATATTTTAGGTCTGAACTTAGTCACATCTGATTTGATTGAATGGTGTCACTTTAACTGTGTTTTCTGACATTTTATCCAAGCAATAATTAATAGGTTGATTGAAAACAATGACATTTTTTTTGTAGTTTTATGGGAATTTTTCTTCATTAATGTTTACGCTTTGTCTGTTTATTGTCTTCTCAACCCCCTGCTGTTTATAGTTATATTCTGTTTATAGTTATATTCTACTTTTTCTTCCGTCTATGGTCTTTTTGCACTGTGGGGCTTTAGAGTTTTGTCATTTCAGTTTTTCTGACATTTTATCAGATCAATAATTAATAGGTTGATTGAAAACAATGACATTTTTTTGTAGTTTTATGGGAATATTTTTTTCATTAATGTTTACATTTTGTCTATTTATTGTCTCCTCAAACCCCTGTTGTTTATAGTTATATTCTGTTTATACTTATATTCTATTTTTTTTTTTCCTTCTATGTTCATTTTGCACCGTGGGGCTTTAGAGTTTTGTAATTTCAGTTTTTTCTGACATTTTATCAGATCAATAATTAACTGGTTGATTGAAAACAATGATATTTTTTGTAGATTTATGGGAATTTTTCTTCATTAATGTTTACATTTTGTCTATTTATTGTCTTCTCAACCCCCTGCTGTTTATAGTTATATTCTGTTTATAGTTATATTCTACTTTTTCTTCCGTCTATGATCATTTTGCACTGTGGGGCTTTAGAGTTTTGTCATTTCAGTTTTTTCTGACATTTTATCAGATCAGTAATTAATAGGTTGATTGAAAACAATGACATTTTTTTTTGTAGTTTTATGGGAATTTTTCTTCATTAATGTTTACACTTTGTCTGTTTATTGTCTTTTCAACCCCCTTGCTGTTTATAGTTACACTGCTCAAAAAAATTAGAGGAACACTTCGAAAACACATCAGATCTAAACAGGGGGAAAAATGATCTTGAATATCTTTCCTGATAATAAGTAGGTGATGTATTAGTAACAAAATGATGCTACGTAATTTGACAGAAATGAAAATGATCACCCTATAGAGGGGGAAATCAAAGACACCTCAAAAATGAAAGTGAAAAAATGATGCAGCAGACTGGTCCATTCTGCCAAAATGTCATTGTAGCAACTCAAAATGATTCTCAGTAGTTTGTGTGGCCCCCACGTGCTTGTACGCATGCCTGACAACGTCGGGGCATGCTCCTAATGAGACGACGGATGGTGTCCTGGGGGATCTCCTCCCAGATATGGACCAGGGCATCACTGAGCTCCTGGACAGTCTGAGGAGCAACCTGGCAGCGTCGGATGGACCTAAACATAATGTCCCAGAGGTGTTCTGTTGGGTTTAGGTCAGGTGAACGTGGGGGCCAGTCAATGGTATCAGTTCCTTCATCCACCAGGAACTGCCTGCATACTCTAGCCGCATGAGGTCGGGCATTGTCGTGGACCAGGAGGAACCCAGGTCTCACTGCACCAGTGTAGGTTCTGACAATGGGTCCAAGGATTTCATCCCGATACCTAATAGCAGTCAGGGTGCCATTATCTAACCTGTAGAGGTGTGTGCGTCCTTCCAGGGATATGCCTCCCCAGACCATCACTGACCCACCACCAAACCAGTCATGCTGAATGATGTTGCAGGCAGCATAACGCTCTCCACGGCGTCCCCAGACCCTTTCATGTCTGTCGCATGTGCTCAGGTTGAACCTGCTCTCATCGGTGAAGAGCACAGGGCGCCAGTGGCGTAGTTGCCAATTCTGGTGGTCTATGGCAAATGCCAATCGAGCTCTACGGTGCTGGGCAGTGAGCACAGGGCCCACTACAGGACGTCGGGCCCTCAGGCCACCCTCATGGAGCCTGTTTCTGATTGTTTGCTCAGAAACATTCACACCAGTGGCCTGCTGGAGGTCATTTTTAAGGGCTCTGGCAGTGCTCATCCTGTTCCTCCTTGCACAAAGGAGCAGATAGCGATCCTGCTCAGGGTTTAACACTTTCAGTGCCATGGGCCGATTAAATCGGCTTTACGAAAACAACCTGTGAAGTGCCACGGGCCGATCAGATCGGCTTTGGAGAACACGCCATATTTGTGTACAAACAAACCATCCACCCCCATTTCTTTCTCACATTTCGATGACGTTCTTTCTGTGTCCCCCTTTTGAGACCAAGCAGACGGGAATTTGAGGTCACGCGACCGAATAATATTTTTATATCTTTTTAATGTTTCTTATTCTCCGGTGTTTCATCAGAGGGAGCCCTCCATGCTGGGGGGCGGCTGTGGACTCCGGGGGCTGTGGCGCCTTCTCTCACTGGGGTCCGCTCCTTTCTGGTGGGTGGGGGTCCCAGTTGGCCCTCTCCCACTAGTTGGGATGCGGGGCTGTGTTGCTGGTGCCTGGTTGCCGGGGTCGGCGGCTGCCTCCTGGTGCGGATGGCTCCCTGAGACAGCGCCTCCTAAACTGATGTTTTACTTTTACTTGTGCATTTTTGTTCTGGTCTACCCGTGCTCAGTCAGTCTTCTTAAGTATGTGTGAGCTTGTGGGTTTGCATGTATATGTGTGTGTGTGTGTGTGTGTGCGTGTGCGGGTGAGTGGGTGGGTGTGGGTGGGGGGCGGTACTGATTTTTAAACTGATATGTAAAGCACTTTGTGCTACAGTTTTTAATGTATGAAAAGCGCTATATAAATAAAAATTATTATCATTATTATTATTATTATTATTATTATTATGAATTATGCAAATTACGATCAATAATGAATCGGCTGCGTCCGGTGCGTTTTGAATCTAATTAGCAATCGGTCGGATGTTACAGAGCGGTTTCCTGCAGGATTCTTCAAATATTATAAAAACGACGCGAAATACTGAAAAACGGCCAAATTCTGTGGCACTTTTAAGGCTTATTAGCCCCCTAACTGTCTGGCACTTAAAGAGTTAAGGACCTTCTACGGCCCTGTCCAGCTCTCCTGGAGTAACTACCTGTCTCCTGGAATCTCCTCCATGCTCTTGAGACTGTGCTGGGAGACACAGCAAACCTTCTTGTATTGATGTGTCATCCTGGAGGAGTTGGACTACTTGTGCAACCTCTGTAGCCTCCAGGTACCACACCATGCTATCAACAGAGATGTTGATCCAAGCCAAATGAAAAACTACAGCAGTAGAAAGTCAGTCAGTAAAAAATCAGCCAAAAGAGATGAGGAGGGAAAAAAACGTTTCAGTGGCCTCAACCTGGAAAACCATTCCTGTTTTGGGGGCTGTCTCATTGTTGCCCCTCTGATGCACCTGTTGTTGATTTCATTAACAACAAAGCAGCTGAAACTGATTAACAACCCCCTCTGCTACTTAACTGACCAGATCAATATCCCAGAAGTTTGACTGATAGGTTGCTATACTCTGATTAAAAAGTGTTCCTCTAATTTTTTTGAGCAGTGTATATTCTGTTTATGGTTATATTCTATTTTTTTTTTTTTCCCCTTCTATGTTCATTTTGCACCGTGGGGCTTTAGAGTTTTGTAATTTCAGTTTTTTCTGACATTTTATCACATGAATAATTAACTGGTTGATTGAAAACAATGACATTTTTTGTGGGAATTTTTTTTCATTAATGTTTACGTTTTGTCTATTTATTGTCTCCTCAACCCCTTGCTGTTTATAGTTATATTCTGTTTATACTTATATTCTATTTTTTTTTTCCTTCTATGTTCATTTTGCACCGTGGGGCTTTAGAGTTTTGTAATTTCAGTTTTCTATACGCGATGAGCATATAGCAAAACTGACGATAATGTTAAATTTGACTTGGACATACACACTGATATCCCATTTTTTCTGTTGAAAAAAGAAAAACACTATTCCAAATAAACATGGCTAATGAAAGTTAATATTCCTTTAATATTCCTGTTTACATTCAGAAGTGTAGACCTCATTAAAAAATAATGGTTTTTCTAAGTTTTCCTCTAGTGGCAGAGGTTCCACTGTGTGAGCTCAGCCTCATTTTTTTTGTTCCTTCAAACACCGCCGACAAAAAAAAAAAAAAAATTGCTCATACATATATAAAACTTGATCTCCTCTGTTTCGTAATGCTTCACACTAGGTGGCCTTCTCCTTCTGAAAAGAAATATGGACTTTTCTTTAAAGCAACTCTAGCCGAGAGGATCTTTTTTTTTTTACTCCAGCTGATCACAAACAGCAGCTGGATGTTGAAGCCTGCAGTAAAACTCACAAATTAGACTCATTTTCTGAACTTGCTGTAATTATGTCCGAAGAATCCTCATAAAACCAATAATATCTGCATTTTCCACATGTTTGAATTTGAAATGCCCCATCCAGAAAAAGGTTGTATTTAGAATATGCATGTGGAATATGCTGTGACATGACACCTAAATAGTGTAATATTGTTAACATAGTCAGTCATTTCCTCATTTTCACACTATCGTTTTATTGGAATCATGATTGAAGCAAGCAATTTTATTCAACACCTTAAGTTGTAAGATAAGTCTGGAAAATTTAGTTTGAGCTGAATAATAATAGTAGAGTAGAAAACAGATAAAACATAGCAAAAGGCAAAAATAAAACTATATATAGCCTATTATGTACATACAATAGGTGTAATGAATTTCAAAGGCAGCTTACTGCTCTTAATGTGCTAATTCTAATGCTAATGCTAGGTGCTGTATCTATTAGGATGGGTAAAACATAGACACTGTATTTCAGAGAAAATAAAGTGAATTAAACTTCTTCTCAAACTTCTTAAGTCAGTGTACGAAATGAATGCACATGAAAACACATGAAATTAGAAGTTTTTCAAAACAGTTTTATTTTATGTTGTCGACTGCTCCTAATATGCTAAATGCTAAAGCTAAAGCTAATACTAGGAACTCTGCATATTACGATGGATAAAAGGCAGAAACTGAATTTAGAGATAATAAAGCAAGTTAGCTTTTTTTATTTTATTTTTTTTTTACTTTTTCAGCCCCGTAAAAATTCCTCAAGTCAGTGTAACACTAATGTGCTAATACTAATGCTAATGCTAGGAGCTATGCATATTAGAATGGGTAAAAGACAGCTTTTTTTTTTTTTTTTTACTTTTTTAGCCTCATAAAAATTCCGCAGAATTTGTAAAAGATAAAACACATAAAATATTCATGAATGTTTAACCAATAGATCAATTCTTCAAGTTCATATTATAGCTATAAAAGGCAGAGACAGAATTTAGAGACAATAAAGCGAGTTAGCCTTTTTTTTTTTTCTTTTTCAGCCATGTAAAAATTCCTCAAGGCAGTGTAAGAGAAATTCAAATGAGAATTTTTTAAAACGGTTTTCTTATATATTATCAATGTCTTCTAATGTGCTAAGTGCTAATGCTAATAGTAGGTGTTATGCATATTAGAATGGGTAAAAGTCAGCCTTTTTTTTTTTTTTTTTTTTTTTTTACTTTTTCAGCCATGTAAAAATTCCTCAAGGCAGTGTAAGAGAAATTCAAATGAGAATTTTTAAAAACGGTTTCCTTATATTTTATCGATGTCTTCTAATGTGCTAAGTACTAATGCTAATACTAAATGCTCTGCATGTTAGAATGGGTAAAGACACAGACTGAAATAATAAATATTATGTAAATAATAAAGTACAACAACTTTTTTTTTGTTTGTTTTACCTTTTTTTAACCCTGTAAAAACTCAAGTCAGTGTAAGATGATGAGAAATTAGAAGTTTTTTTTAAACAGTTTTATTGTTGGCCTATATTGTTTACTGCTAAGTGCTAATGCTAATACTAAATGCGGTGCATAATAGGATGAGTAAAAGGCAGACACTGAATTTAGGAGATCATAAAGGAAGTTAGCTTTTTTATTTTTATTTTTTTTTACTTGTTCAGCCTTGTAAAAATTCCTCAAGTCAGTGTAACACAAAATCAAATGAGAAGTTTTAAATACAGTTTTCTTATATATTATCAGTGGCTTCTAATGTGCTAATGCTAATGCTAGGTGCTATGCATATCAGAATGGGTAAAAGACACAGACTGAAATAATATTATGTAAATAATAAAGTACAGCAACCTTTTTTTTGTTTGTTTTAGCTTTTTTTTTAACCCTGTAAAAACTCAAGTCAGTGTAACATGACAAGAAACTAGAAGTTTTATTGCTGGCCTATATTGTTTACTGCTAAGTGCTAATGCTAATACTAAATGTGATGCATAATAGATGGGTAAAAGGCAGACGCTGAATTTAGGGGATATTAAACTTTTTTTCTTTTTTTTTTTTTTTTTTTATACCTTTTTCAACCTTGTAAAGCCTCCTCAACTCAGTGCAACACATGGATTCAAATTAGATTTTTTTTTTTTAAACAGTTTTTTTGTATATTGTCGACTGTTTTCCTTCACAGATTCCTGAAGGTCAACTCTGTACTCCATTTCACCACTTTGTGAATTCATTTCTGAGCGGTGCTAGATATTGCCTTCTTCTCTCAACTCCCATTCATCAAAATACTTCTTCTAACACTTAACATTTTCCATTTTGTTAGATAAGAATAACCAAACACGACCTCAGACAGAGTCAGAGTTGAGGCTTGTGGTATTTACTATA
This sequence comes from Sphaeramia orbicularis, assembly GCF_902148855.1. NCBI lineage: Eukaryota > Metazoa > Chordata > Actinopteri > Kurtiformes > Apogonidae > Sphaeramia > Sphaeramia orbicularis. Next base: position 11,438,276 of record NC_043963.1, on the reverse strand, counting down.
AAGACTTGCCAAATTGTGCGTCAAATCAAACCTCCAAGCTGTTAAAACCACTTGGTTCAATATTTAACATCTTTTTGATGCTGAGATGACAGTTAACCAGCAGGCTGGGCATGAACATGAAAATATGCTGTACTGAGCTTGATGCTAAGGGATTATAAACACAAGAACACGAGCCATGAAATATTCATGTTAATCTGCAATTTGGTGCTGGTCCACAGTGTCTTTTTTGGCTTTTTACATGAATGAAGATGGCTGAGAATAGATTTCCAGGGTTCCTGCAGATCCTCAAAAAGTCAAAAGGCATAAAAATAAAGCCTTGCAGTGATGTGTGTTAAATTGTCTTGAATTAATCTTCAAAACGTCTTAAAAATCCAAATGTTTTTTTTTTTTTTTTTTGAGTCCTGATAGCGTTTATTTTTTAACAAATACATTAACATCCCACATCAGAACAATAGAGCCTAAAACACCATGGTCTGGATACTTAGAGCAGATGCACCGTCTGTTACAAAGAAGGGCAAATTGGATGAAAATTGATTCTCCAAAAAGGATTTCATTGAATGGCTGAAAAAGAGTTGCCGACTTGAGGGTTGTCCACAGTGTAACTATAGCAGTAGCTCCTATAATGTTCTTCTCATCCACACAAACAGTGTCTCCATCTGTGTCTGAGCCCAGAATGAATCACATAGTGCAGGGGTGTCAAACATGCGGCCCGGGGGCCAAAACCAGCCCGCCAAACGGTCCAATCCAGCCTGCGGGATGAATTAGTGAAATGTAAAAATTACACTGAAGATATGAACAGTCAAGGATGTTAAAATAATTTTAGGTCAATTTCATCTGAAGTGGGTCACACCAGTAAAATACTCTCATAATAAACTATAAATAATGAAAACTACAAATTTTTCTCTTTATTTTAGTGTAAAAAAAAAAAAGTAAAATTACACAAATGTTAACATTTACAGACTAGCCTTTTACAAAAAATGTGAAAAACCTGAACAAATATGAACAACCTGTAATGTCTGAAGAGAATTAAGTGTAATTGTGCCAATATTCTGTCTGTTATTAAATGTTTTGTGTATTTGTAGATCCACTGTGATCTGTAAGTTGTAGTGAATATGTGAAAATGAGAAGCTGAGGCCAAATAATGGCATATATTGTTAAAAATTGCACTTTTTTTCTTAATAAATTTCATTTTGGTTATGGTTGTTCATGTTTTTCCACATTTTTTTCAAGGATAGTTTGTAGGTGTAAAAAATTTGATAGCATACTGTAATTTTACTTTTTTCACTCTAAAACATTGAAATTAGACATACAAATTTTGGAACTGATATTATTTATGTATTATTGGGTCATTATTTGAATCATCACCGGCCCACTGCAGGTCATATTGGGCTGTATGTGGCCCCTGAACTAACATGAGTTTGACACCCCTGACATAGTGGGTACGGTTACATGATGTTTTTTAAATCCGATTTTATTTTTCCAGAAGAAATTAATTCGGAACTAAAGTATTTTCTCTTCTGTTTACATGGAAATGTTAAAATCGAATAAAGGTTTACATGAGGTATTAATGAGGTAGATAAGTGAGCAAAAGGGTTTGCGCTGCGGTGCTCACATTGCCGTGTTCTCACAGCCCTTCTGTTAGCTTAGCTTAGCTTAGCTTAGCTTAGCATAGTCACTGCATTTCCATGGTCACACGTAGCCAGTTTTTTTAAAGGTGATTTGTTGTCTTTTGTAAGGGATTTTGTGAAATCCGATTCTCCCTAATTATACACTGGGGAACACGATTTTTGTTGAGTTAGGTCGGACAGCTGTTTCTAACTAATTTTTGGGTGCGGAATCCAAAACTGATCTCAGTTTTTCTCTATCACGTCAAGTTTTTGAACTATAGGATCCCCGTTTTCTTAAAAAATATAAAAAATACTGTACTTAACAGATATGTGCTTGTTTTTTTTAGAAAAAAATTCAAATATTGACATACAATGAAATATGAAAGAAACAGGCATGACTGCAATGTTTATTTAACACTATTATGATTTTACAAAGGATATGGCTACTGTAATTATAATTGTGTGCAAGTAGTTAAGGTAAAAATTTATGTTTATAGCTCTTTGCTCTGCTGATCAAATCCTCTACGAACTGAATCCTCGTGAATTTCAAAATCTGCATCATTGCCCCCTTGTATTGTGTTTTTTGTTGTTTTTTTTTTTGTTACTGCACTATAAAAGTGATTTAAAACATTAAAATAAAAAGTAAAAAAAAAAAAAAAAAATACCATTACAGTTATAAAATTGCAACATAAAAAAATTGTAGGTGATGCAATGCAAAGTTGTTTAATTGAAAAGATTTTTGTGTTAACAATTAAATCAAATATAGTTTTTACAGGAAGAGTACAGGGTGGGGAAGCAAAATTTACAATGAACATTTAGTTGTTTTTTCTCAGCAGGCACTACATCAATTGTTTTGAAACCAAACATATACTGATGTCATAATCATACCTAACACTATTATCCATACCTTTTCACAAACTTTTGCCCATATGAGTAATCAGGAAAGCAAACGTCAAAGAGTGTGTGATTTGCTGAATGCACTCGTCACACCAAAGGAGATTTCAAAAATAGTTGGAGTGTCCATAAAGACTGTTTATAATGGAAAGAAGAGAATGACTATGAGCAAAACTATTAGGAGAAAGTCTGGAAGATACTATTAAAGAAGAATGGGAGAAGTTGTCACCCGAATATTTGAGGAACACTTGCGTAAGTTTCAGGAAGCGTGTGAAGGCAGTTATTGAGAAAGAAGGAGGACACATAGAATAAAAACATTTTCTATTATGTCAATTTTCTTCTGGCAAATAAATTCTCATGACTTTCAATAAACTAATTGGTCATACACTGTCTTTCAATCCCTGCCTCAAAATATTGTAAATTTTGCTTCCCCACCCTGTATGTTAACAAAATCAGATTTGTATGTAGTAAATATATATTTCTGTTGTTTTGAGAAAATAAAACTCTAGTCTGAAAAACAATGTGGTGCCGTTTAAATTGCAACACCATAATGTTGAAATAACAGTCTATTCTCATAATTTTTTCTTATTTAAAAGCAATAAAAAAGTACATTTAACATTTTAAACATCTAAATATCACTGTAATCCAATGTTAAATCTCCATGTCACTCTATAAATATGTTTACAGTTTGATGTGTTTTTTACAGTATTGTTCTGGTAACCACAGCTGTCAGTTTTTTTTCCATAAAAACAAGATTTTTTTTTTTTTAAAGGATTGAACAGAAGTACAAACTTATATGTTCAATAGGTACAGCAGAATGACCCACCCACAGGGTCCAAAAACGGTCCCAGTCACCTTCAGTGTTGCTGACTGCCCTAAACGGGGTTGTTAAATGAACTGTTCCAGACCAGAGATGTGGACCAGATGTTTTCTTACTCCTGTACTTATCAAAGTTAAAGCTTAGGTCGACAGGCAGCGGTAATGTGATGTGCTGAATGTGAATTGCTATAAAATCAGTTGCTGATTCGCTATTGGTTTTTTAGCTTACCGGCCGACAGACATTTGTGCACATTTTCCTGGAGTGCATACTTACACATGTTGATAATAAAACACTCAGATGTTGACATATATGTGGGTTTTTCAGGAGAATAATAAGGTGTTGTCCTGTTGGGGTGTCACATCTGCTAGGATAGTTGTCCATTTTAGGCTAGTTTGAGCTTTTTAGCCGTAAGCTACTGTCGTTATGCGGCGTCCGGCGGTGGCGGCGTCTGTCGCCCGTTACAAAAATTTCAATTGTCTTCTTCTCCGAAACTACAATTCTGATTGACTTCAAACTTGGTATACAGCTTCTTTATGATGATGTCAACACAATGTATTGAAATTATTTTGCTCTGGATCTGATTCTGGATTTGGTGCCACTTTGAGAAATTTCCCCATTATAACAGATAGGAAGTGGATGGATGCAATAACTCAGTAAATATAAATGATATCCATTGTAAATTTTTACAGTTCAGCCCTGATGGGGAGATGACCAAAACTTTAATGGCCACATGCTGATCAGGATCTTCTTCTGGATCCGGGAATTTACGGAAAATTCAACATGGGCTCTTATGGAGAAAAAATTTCAGTCGTCTTTTTCTCCCAAACTCCAGTTCTGATTGACTTCAAACTTGTATACAGCTTCTGTATGATGATGTCAACACAAGGTATTGCAATAATTTTGATCCGGATCTGATTCTGGATTTGGTGTGACTTTGAAAAATTTTCCCATTATAAGAGATAGGAAGTGGATTGATACAGTCAGTCAGTAACTATCAATGATATCAACTTGGAATGTGATTTTTTTACAGATCTGATTGGAATATGACCAAAACATGGGCTATTTCTGTAATAGAATAAATACACAGAACTGGGTGATAATAAATGGCATCTGGATACATTTCCCAAAGCTTTTAATTTGGCCGGTAAGCTACAGGGCCATTGGTCCTATTTTCTATTATTCTGAAAGTTTATTTTTCCAATTGAATTTTTTTTTTTTTTTGCACAATATATATTAACCTTAAAAAGGAGAGATGTAGTGTGCCGTATTATAGCACTAGTGCTAATTTCCACCTGTCGTCCATGGGCAGGCTGATGTTATCATTAAAAAAACAGATATTAACTAGAAAAGCACTCGGAGAGCGCAGACCTCTGCCCAGGCAGATCAGTCCCCCCCACCCCCCCCCGATCGCCACCAGAATTTAATCATTTGTTCCTTATGCCAGTGTTAACATTTCCTGAAAATTTCATCAACACCTTCCTGTAGCATCATATAAGCCAGCTGTAAGCTAGAAATAACACGTGAAAGTGTCCCTTATTTAATTTACCCATGTCATGATTTATATTATTGTGTGCCCAATCCCCCCCTCCTTTATTTATTTATTTATTTATTTAGGGGTGTTTTTTTGTTGGTTTGTTAGGTTTGGTTTTGTTCCATGTTTAGTGGTAGTTTGTATTTATGTACAGTGTATGGGGAGGGAGGGGATTCAGTTGGTTAAACGGAGAAAAACAATTCAAGACACTATCTAAATTGCCTCATGTATTGTTTTTCTTTTCTTGTATTAAAAAAAAAACAACAAAAAAAAACACAGTAACTCTAAAGACACTCATCAGTGACCTGGTGGATGTTAACAGGTTAATATGTTAGGGACATACTCAGTTTTCTGACAGGATGTTTTAATGAATGTAACGGAATTGGTTTTCAGTTTCTACCTGAAGCAATTTGATGTTTGTTTTTTTTAATTAGAAAAAATAAAATATTTCACCAGAGGATCAATTGGAAAGTTCTATAAGTTATGGGACCCCTTAATTTTGTATTTTGATAGGCTCAATACCCTCCCATAGCATCATATAAGCTAGCTGTAAGTTAGAAATAACATGTGAAAGTGTCCCTTATTTAATTTACCCATATCATGATTTATATTATCGTGTGCCTACCCTCACCCCTCTTATTTATTTATCTATTTATTTATTTATTTTGTTTGTTTAGGTTCCATGTTTAGTGGTAGTTTATATGTATGTACAGTATATTGGGAGAGGGGGGGGTTCGGTTGGTTAAACAAAGAAAAACAATTCAAGACACTATCTGAATTGACTCATATATTGTTTTTTTTTTTCTTGTATTAAAAAAAAACAAAACACAGTAGCTCTAAAGACACTCATCAGTGACCTGGTGGATGTTAACAGGTTAATATGTGAAGGACATACTCTACTGACAGCATGTTTTAATGAATGTAGTGGAATCGGTTTTCAGTTTCCAGCTGTCACGATTAGATGTTTTGTTTTGTTTTTTAAGAAGAAAAAATAAAGTATTTCACCAGAGGATCAGTTGGAAAGTTCCATATGTTATGGGACCCCTTAATTTTGTATTTTGATAGGCTCAACACCGGCACGTAACATCATATAAGCTAGCTGTAAGCGAGAAATAACACGTGAAAGTGTCCGTGATTTAATTTGCTGATATCATGATTTATATTATTGTGCCCCCCCCCAACCCCCTTACTTATTTATTTATTTATTTTGTTTGTTTGTTTTGTTTTGTTCCATGTTTACTGGTAGTTTGTATGTATGTATATTGGGAGGGAGGGGATTCGGTTGGTTAAAGTAAGAAAAACAATTCAAGACACTGTATCTAAATTGCATCATATATTGTTTTTCCTTTCTTCAATTAAAAAAAAACAAAAAAAACAAAAACACAGACTATATTATATAACTCCAACTCTAAAGAGGCTCATCAGTGACCTGGTGGATGTTAGCAGGTTAATATGTGAGGGACATACTCAGTTTTCTGACAGCGTGTTTTAATCAACATAGCGGAATCAGTTTTCAGTTTCCAGCTGTAGTGATTTGATGTATTTTTTTAAATTAGAAAAAATAAAGTATTTCACCAGAGGATCAATTGGAAAGTTCTATAAGTTATGGGACCCCTTAATTTTGTATTTTGATAGGTTCAACACCCTCCCGTAGCATCAAATAAGCTAGCTGTAAACTAGAAATAACGTGAAAGTGTCCCTGATTTAATTTACTTTATATCATGATTTATAATATTGTGTGCCTACCCCCCCTTTTGTATTTATTTATTGTTTGTTTTGTTTTGCTTTGATCTACGTTTAGTGGTAGTTTGTATGTCTGTATATTGGAAGGGAGGGGATTCGGTTGGTTAAACTAAGAAAAACAATTCAAGACACTGTATCTAAATTGCATCATATATTGTTTTTCCTTTCTTGAATTAAAAAAAAAAAAAAAAAAAAAAAACACAGAGACTATATTATATAACTTAAACTCTAAAGAGACTCATCAGTGACCTGGTGGATGTTACCAGATAATATGCAAAAGTTACACTCAGTTTTCTGATGTTTTAATGAATGTAGCAGAATGGGTTTTTCAGTTTCCAGCTGTATTGCGTCTTCGTACTAATGATTCATGGTTTCCACTCCACAAAGCGTCACTGATCTTTTTCAGTCATTTACAAGCAAAGAGATTTTTACATAATTGTCCCTGAATCTAATTATCTTTTTATTTTTGCAAATTTCACTCTGAATTGTATTTAAAAGAAGTCTTCATCTCCAAGAGTTTTTAGCTGAATACTGATATTTCTGTCATGTAACTCGTTAAATGATACTTACAAAGACAGTTTAAGGCGGGATTCTTTTCAGCACGACATCAACGATATGACCTGTAAGTTTTATTTTCGATTTGACATCTTTTATCAACATGCATACAAGCACAAGTATACTTATTGAAGCTTGTTTTTCAGCTTCCAGGCCTTCTGTCGTCCGTTACAAAGATTTCAATCATCTTCTTCTCCGAAACTACAATTCCGATTGACTTCAAACTTGGTATACAGCTTCTTTATGATGATGTCAGCAAAAGTTAGTGAAATTATTTGGATCCGGATCTGATTCTGGATTTGGTTTGAAAAATTTCCCCATTATAACAGATAGGAAGTGGATTGATCCAATAAATCAGTATCAATGATATCAAGTTGGAATTTGATTTTTTTACAGATCTGATTGGAATATGACCAAAACATGGGCTATTTCTGTAATAGAATAAATACACAGAACTGGGTGATAATAAATGGCATCTGGATACATTTCCCAAAGCTTTTAATTTGGCCGGTAAGCTACAGGGCCATTGGTTCTATTTTTGATACTTGTATGTAGGCCTGTAACAGTACACAACGATTTCAGTTTGGTACGTTTTGAAAGCCACGGTTCAGTTTTTTTTTGGTTTGGTACTGGAAGAAAGAAAGCCCCTCAAAATGTCTTTAATGCATTTATTATGAATTTTTAAAAAAAATTTTCCGCCAATTTTTTGGAGACAATAGAATATAGAAAAACAGGAATAATCTAATTCTGCTGCTATAAATCAAATAGAAAATAAAATAAATAAAATATTAGTATTGCACTTTTCCCGGAAAGGTAGTTTTGAACAAACAACAAAAATCAAATCACTGTTCTGTCAGTTCACATTCTGCATAAAAATAACAATAAAAAAATTCCACATGAAGTGCAATGTTAACAAGAGGGCAAACTTGTATTCTCTTTTAACAAACTTAAGAGCAGCATTGACAACAAAATTAACCACATTATTTATTTTAGGACAGCTGTTTAGGCCACTTTGTTTATTTGTGTGTGTGTGAGAGAGAGAGAGAGAGAGAGCGAGCAAGTGTAAGTGTTTGAGAACTACTATACATAGTGCTGGACTCTCAGCAGACCTGATATTTTCTGGTAGTTTGTTCCACATATACAGAGCACAGAAACTGAACGCTGATTCTCCATGTTTAGTTCTGACTTTGGGAACACAGAGCAGACCTGCACCAGATGACCTGAGTGGTCTGGATGGTTCATACTGGACTAGAAGGTCTCTAATGTATTTTGGGCCTAAACCATTCAGTGCTTTATATGCTAGTAAGAGAATTTTAAAGTCTATTCTCTGAGAGACAGGGAGCCAGTGTAGAGACCTCAGAACTGGACTGATGTGGTCCAGTGTAGAGACCTCAGAACTGGACTGATGTGGTCCAGTGTAGAGACCTCAGAACTGGGCTGATGTGGTCCACTCTCTTGGTCTTAGTGATGACTGGAGCAGCAGCATTCTGGATCAGTTGCAGTCGTTGAACAGACTTTTTAGGCAGACCAGAGAAGATACTGTTACGGTAGTCAACTCGACTAAAGATAAATGCATGGACAAGTTTTTCAAGGTCCTGCTGCGACATCAGTCCTTAATAATAACATCAGTCCACAATAATAAAAACATTCATTCATTCATTCATTGAAATGATGAAATGAAATGCAGAGAATGCATTTTTCACCCTCGTGTGAACATTTTTGGAATGACGGAAGAAAAAAAAAGACGTATGCCCCTTCACCCCCACTACCACCACCACCACACACACACACACACACACACACACACACACACACACACACACACACATTTTACGGGACACTTCCATTTCATCTGAAGATTGTGATTAAAAATACGAGCATAAGGCTACAGCGTGACAAAATTATGTGCGCCTTGCAGTCATTCAATCAAACAACCCCCCCCACACACACACACACACACACACACACACACCTCTAAAATGTAAAATAAATGAATAAATGAGTCATGCAATACCTTCTATGACAAAACTCCTCCAACGTTACATTTCCGTGTGTCTGGATCATTCCGCGCACTGTTACCATTAGCGCTGGCTTATCCTTGAGCAGTTTTTTACAGTGTATTGTCTCCAGTAGCGCATGTAAAATCCTCATTTAAATAGGGTGGTCTCCAAGACTTTGCACCTGTTGGCATTTACGTAAGCAATCTTAGGAAATCACCCGCAAACCGTGGTTCAACCCCACATGCAAAATTCTAGATTGTGCACGCAAATTAGTACATGCAAATTGGGATCTTAGTAGATCTGGCCCATAGGCGGCAAACAGCGTTCATCTTATTAACGTCTCTTTCCTCGTTTTTGTCTTTCACCTGAACCTGAAGTGATCCAAAACAGGGACCGTAATGATGGTGGAGGGTCTTCAATCTCTTCCTTCCAGGTTGACATCATATTTATTGTTTTTTTTTTTTTTTTAACCTTATGGCAGCTGCTGTTTCATAATTCGGGTCAATGTGCGCTCCTTTAACCCTTTCATGCACAGTGGTCACTACAGTGGACAGTTATTCTACAGCTGTTCTCTTGTATATTCATGGATTTTGTTGTTTTACTTGCATATCAACCAACACAGTGGATACTTATGCACCATCCCATAATACACTGCAATTCATACCGTTACTGTAAACCTGATAAACCTGATCCGCAGCAACATATTTGAGTGTAAATCAATTGCTAGTTGTTATTAGACCCATTAGATTAACAGTTTGTTTGTTTTTTTTTAAGTTGTCGTGTTTTGTTGTTTTGTGCATATTATTTGAGTGAGTAATAACTGCTATTATGGTATGTTAAAATGTGAGAAAACATCAGATTAGCAACATTAAAAGAACATTTATTTCATAGTTTTCACACAATATGACAGTAAATGCATGTTTCTTTGCTTCAAAAGTTAAACGCATGGTGTCCAGCTGAGTGGACATTTTTGCAACTCCATGAAAAATCGGTTCATAAAAAAAAAAAAAAAAAAAAAAATCACATTGTTTTTTTCATGCCTAAAGAGGAATTAAAACACTCAGGAAAAAAATCTTGATTAAGGTTCTCATAATTCATGCATGAAAGGGTTAATATGTCCGTGTGGAACTTGCACAGATTTAACCCTTTCATTCACAAATTATGGGAACCTTAATCAAGATTTTTTTCCTGAATGTTTTTTATTCCTCTTTAGGCTGAAAAAAAAAAACAAAAAAAAAACACTTCCATTGAAATTTTTTATGAACCTATTTTCATGGAGTTGCAAAAAATATCCACTCAGCTGGACACCATGCATTTAATTTTTGAAGCAAAGAAACATGTATTTACTGATATACTGTCAGAAAAGTATGAAATACATTTTTTAATGCTGCTAATCTGATGTTTTGTCATATTTTAACACACTGTAATATTAGTTGTTACTTTATAGAGATAATATGCAAGAAAAAAAAACAAAAAATTTTTTTGTTTAAAAAAAAACAGCTAATTGCAGTTTAGTAACAATAACAAGCAATTGATTTTTATTTATTTATTTATTTTTTAGTTTAGTTTATTTTGAATATGCAACAAGACAAAGTAATCTTACTTAGTCCTTAGGAAAAAAAACAGGTAGTAAGACATCATGGAAGAAAACAAAAAAACAAAAACAAAACTTATACATATACATGACTTCATTTGCACATTCTAAAAGGAGTGGAGGAAGTAGAATTTATTTAATCCCACCCCTTCAACACTCAAACATGTTACTGCAAATCAGGTTTTATCAAGAACAGCAAAGTTACACTAATGGTATGAATGTCAGTGTATGGGATGATGATTTTTTATTCCTTCTTAGGCATGAAAAAACAATAGCGATCAAGTTTTTTTTTTCTCATGGAGTTGCAAAAATGTCCATGCATTTAATTTTTGAAGTCAAGAAATGTATTTGAAATATCAGAAAGTGAGATGAAAACAATGAAATAAAAACATTTTAATGCTGCTAATCTGATGTTTTCTCACATTTAACATATTCTAATGCTAGTTATTACTCACGTCATGGAGACGATACGCAAAAAAAAACAAAAAAAAAAAACTTTCTGTCTGACAAATAACAATTGATTTACACTAAAACATATTACTCCGGATCAGGTTTATCAAGAACAGAAAAGTTACAGTAATGGGATGAAGTGAAGTGTATGGGATAATGCATAAGTGTCCACTGTGTTGACTGATATGGAACTAAAACAATAAAATCCATGAATATACAAGAGAACAGCTGGAGAAGAACTGTCCACTGTAGTGACCAGTATGCATGAAAGGGTTAAAAAAAAAAACATTAATCATAAATTGGCAAAAGTAAAATCTTCAGAACTCGTTTATTGCAAGAAATATGAAATTATTAATTACAGTCTAATAACAATAACAAGGAATTGATTTACACTCAAACATGTTAGTGGAGATCAGGTTTATCTAGAACAGCAAAGTTACAGTAATGGTCTGAATGTCAGTGTATTATGGGATGGTGCATAAGCGTCCACTGTGTTGGCTGATACGGAACTAAAACAATAAAGTCCGTGAATATACAAGAGAACAGCTGGAGAAGAACTGTCCACTGCAGTGACCACGATGCATGAAAGGGTTAAAGTTCCGCATCGAACGACGTCTTTCGCTCCGTTTTCTTTTTCTTAACATACTGTGCCGTTTCGTTACAGCTGTGTACTGAACCGAACAGGTGTGTACGGAAACAGTTGGGTTTGATATGTGTACAAGGTGTTAAAAACATTTGCCTCGAACCAGTCGTGTGATTTAATTTTCTTTTCATTTCCGAGCAGAAGGCATCGATTGGATGTGATACTGTGGTGATGACAATGACACATCAGTGAGTCTAAGTGTGAAATCTGCAGATATACTAATATTAAAAGTGATATTGATAGGTTCGTGTTGTGAGTACATGTTTTCAGGGACTAAACTGTTTTATCTGTGTTTTTACCTCTGCTTAATGTCACCGCTGGTTCTCCGTTTTTGTCCATGTTGTTATAAATAGTGCTTTTTTTTTTTTTTTTGTTGCTGTCTTGTAGGTTTGATGGGCATCCCCGCTGAGTCCCGGACCGCCTGCTCCTACCAGCACTCCCCTGGTGCAGGAGGAGGAAGCAGCCACCACCACCAGCTCAACCACGGCCAGGCGTCGCACCACCCACACCACACTCAGCAGCACCTCTCTCCGCACTCCACCCACGGTCAACACCCGACGCACGGCCAGCACGGCCAGCACCAACAGCATCATTCCCAACAGCACCCGTCGCTCTCCCACCAGAGTCACACCGGACAGACCTGCAGCACGACAGGTTAGACCAGCAGACCCCCCAAGTACACAGTCTGACGATAGCTTAGCTTCATGTGCACTGACGATAACTGGAAAATTAAAGGTGTATATTAAAACAATCGTAATACAATACACAGTCTTCTATGGTTTTGGATATTATTCTCAAAACAAACACTTTATACCAGGATTACAAACTCATTTAAGTTTAGGGGCCACATACAGACAAATAAGAGGTAAGATAAGATAAGATAAGATAAGATAAGATACGATAAGATAAGGTAAGGTGATAAGGTAAGATAAGGTAAGGTGGTAAGATAAGATAAGATAAGGTAAGGTGATAAGGTAAGGTGATAAGGTAAGATAAGATAAGGTAAGGTGATAAGATAAGATAAGGTTACCATTTATTAATTAAGGTAAGGTTAAATATAAGGTAAGATAAGATCAGATAAGATAAAGTAAGGTAAGGTGATAAGATAAGGTAAGGTAAAGTTACCATTTATTAATTAAGATAAGATGAGGTTACCATTTATCAATTTAGGTAAGGCATAAGATAAGATAAGGTTACCATTTATTAATTAAGATAAGGTAAGGTTAAATATAAGGTAAGATAAGATCAGATAAGATAAGGTTACCACTTATTAATTAAGATAAGGTAAGGTTAAATATAAGGTAAGATAAGATCAGATAAGATAAAGTAAGGTTAAGGTGATAAGATAAGGTAAGGTAAGATAAAGTTACCATTTATTACTTAAGATAAGATGAGGTTACCATTTATTAATTAAGGTAAGGTATAAGATAAGATAAGGTTACCATTTAGTAATTAAGATAAGGTAAGGTTAAATATAAGGTAAGATAAGATCAGATAAGGTTACTACTTATTAATTAAGATAAGGTACGGTAAAATATAAGGTAAGATAAGATCAGATAAGATAAAGTAAGGTAAGGTGATAAGATAAGGTAAGGTAAGATAAAGTTACCATTTATTAATTAAGATAAGATGAGGTTACCATTTATTAGTTAAGATAAGGTAAGGTAAGGGGATAAGGTACGGTAAAATATAGGGTAAGATAAAATAAGGTATGGTAAGGTGATAAGATAAGGTAAGGTAAGATAAAGTTACCATTTAATAATTAAGATAAGGTAAGGTGATAAGGTAAGGTAAAATATAAGGTAGGTAAGGTGTAAGGTAAGATAAGAGCAGATAAGGTAAAGTAAGGTTAAGTTACCATTTATTATAAAATAATTCTCCATAATTAACATTTTTCCAGTGAAAATCAGGTATTTTGCAATATTTTATGTACTGATCATATAGATCAGTGTTTCTCAAGGGGGGGCATTGGGTCACCATCGGGGGGCGTTTGGATTGAGAAAGCTGAGAGGGGGGCGCTTAGACTGCAGTGGGGGCGTTAGTCTGTGTAGGTATCAATATCAAGCAGCATTTTATGTCAGTGGCAAATTTCTGTGCCACCCCCCTCCACAATAAGGTATGTGCCCCCCCCCCCCAGGCTTCAGTGGTAGCATCCTTTGGGCCCCCCCTGGTCGCCAAGGGGGCACTACCTATGCAACATACATAAGCGCTCTCTCAGATCCACCCCCCCTCGACAATACCTGACAGAGCGCCATACCTACTGTTTTTAGGGAGGGGGGGTGGGTTCAGGTTAGATGGGGGTAGATGCTCATAAAAGCTCAGATTAAAGTTGATGGTCACTGTATCGAAAACAGACAAAACTGCGACTTTTCCAGTCCAGTCTCTCATTAACTGAACATAAAACAAGTGTGTCCATCCACTGTCATTGATCCAACTCCATGGGTGTTACTGGTGAATCAATATTGTAGAAGATGACGGTGTTTCCACGGTAACTACAGAGCCTCTGAAGGTCCAAATGGGTCATATCTGATGACCATGAAAAGATGACAAACTGTATTTTACACCAATTATTTTTATGTATTGATCGGATTAGTGGATCAACAGTTATTTATTAAACAGTTTAGATCAGTAGCTGGTTTTGGTCGGTGGTGGATGTTTGGGTCTTTATGGGTTAATAAAACTTCAAACTTCTAAAAGTGATGTTCTTTTTAACTTACGTGTGTTTTTCTTGTATTTTTATATATATACTGTATATACCTGGATTTTCTTGTTTTTTTTTTTTGCCACTTACTGGTAAGAAACCAAATATGGTAACTTCACTGACCTTGATTTCCTGCATGACCAGAAAAAAAAAAAACTCAAACATTTTACAAAAGTAATGTGTTCTTGTTATGTCCTCCAATAACACACTATGGCTGAAAATTAGAATTTCACAGTATTTCTATGAGTGACCGATAAAGGGTTAAATGATTTATCACCATTTATGATAATAATATACTCTGTATTTGGTGTTTTTACACTGTAAATTACATATTTTCCGATATTTAATTTGACGATCACCCAGATGTTCATTAAAGCTCAGAGTAAATTCAAAGATTATTGAATCAGAAACAGAGAAAAAATGACATTTTCAACAAATATATCAATAACTGAGCATAAAACAAGTGTGTCCATCCGCTGTCATTGATCCAAGTCCATGGGTTTTACTGGTGAATCAATGTTGTAGACGATGATGGTGTTTCCACGGTAACTACAGAGCCTCTGAAGGTCCAAATGGGTCATATCTGATGACCATGAAAAGACAAGAAACTGCATTTTACACCAATTATTTACATGTATTGATCGGATCAGTGGATCAACAGTTATTTATTAAACAGTTTATATCAGTAGATGGTTTTGTTCGGTGGTGGATGTTTGGGTCTTTATGAGACTTCAAACTTTTTTTTTTATAAGCCTCATCTACTTCCTGTGCATGTAATGTCGTTGAATGACGAGTGGATGTGTTTCATGGACTCAGGGACACAGAACGGCAGCAGATTGATAAAGACTAAAGAACAGAAACCCTGAAAACAGACATGACGTCACAGCTTAACAAGACGACTGTGTATTTTTCTGCTAAATAAAAACAGCCTGTGACTCATAGCGGATCCAGAACCTGAGTTTGTAAAAGGGATCTATAGACTTAAGGATTTTTTTAATAAGTAGAATTACATAATGATCTGTTATAGCACATTAAGAAAACAGTGACCAGTTTGTGTTTAAATAGTGAGACATTTACTTTTACTGTAAAGCGTCTGTTTACTGAGCTTCCTTTGTCTCCATCAGCAGCTTTTATGTCTCTCTACATCTCAGATTTAGTATTTATGTTCAAGGATTTAATGATTCTCAGTGTTAATACTCAAAAGGGTTCACAAGGCTTATGAAATAAACAGATTAATGCGCTAAGGCTTTAGAAATATGGTGTTTTATACCTTACAATAGTCATAAATTGGCAGTGGCAAGTGTTTGCAACCTGATGAAGAAACCATTTAACATGAAGTAACATAGAAAATAGTTTTATTTTTTTCAGTCGACATGAAGCCAATGGATGAAAAGTTTCACATTATACCTTTTTGTTAAAAAATGTTACTTATCAGGAAACTGGGAGTTTGTTTTGACACACTAATCAATAAACTGATTCATCATTTCAGCGCTACACTCAATAGAAAAGAGTTTTAAAGCTTGTATACTTCATTTTTATCTGTTAAAAACACCAGTTTCAAGTTTATATCTTTATAAAAGCAGACTAGTGAACAGTTTCCATTGACCCTCAAATTGTGCAAATATACAGTAACTTGCGCATAAAAATTTGCTGACAATTTGGCCAAAACTCTCATTTTTGCGCTTGTAAGAGGTGGTTTTTCAGGTGTAGCAAAATTGGTAAATTGCGCAAAACAGTTATGGAAAGACCTTTTTACACAACTAGAGTCATGCGAACAAAAACAAACAAAAAAAAAACAGATGTTGATGGATGTTACAACAAAAGAAGAAGAAGAGTTTTAAAACAAATATGTCGCAGTATGTGTGGACACACCAGGAAACCCAATCATTTTTTAATTTCGTACGGGATAGAGGGGTAACGAGTAGAGGCGTGTATTGGCAAGAATCTGGCGATATAAATCACATCACTAGGATCACAATACAATATATCACGATATATCATGATGTTGTAATAAAGGCAATTTTTTGTTTCTTTTTTTAAAATGATTAAATAATGATTGAATAATGGGTCAATAATGTAAAGCGCTTTGGTTGTCTACAAAAGCGCTATATAAATCCAATCCATTATTATTATTATTATTATTATTATTATTATTATTATTATTATTGTTATTATTATTATTATTATTGTTATTATTATTATTATTTCCTGGAAGAAATGAATTACACCAGAAATACGCACAAATACTGAAGACATTTTTATTTGACGACACCTATGTAAAGATATGCTTTTATGTCAAATATTTAAGTATAGTTTAAATTTTTTACAATTTTGATTTTATTTGGAACCAATATTCACTTTTAAAGTCTTTGAAAAGGTTTGTTAAGCATCTTTGTGTTATTTATGCAATAAATTATATCAATTTTCAAATCGGATTTTTATCTTTTTTGTGTGTTTTTTGGCCTTTTGTGTAGATATAGTAGGTTAAAGTGAAAAAATAATAGGCAGATGAGATAGATGAAGCTGTGCTGAAAAAAAAGATACCAAACATGGGTATAGTAAACATTTCTTTATATAGTATATAAACGCAAAATCAGAAGTACTCAAAAACGACCAAAATAGGCTCAGACCCCTAAGGGTTAAAGGAAAAACCGGTATTATTCTGTACCTCTGTTTTTTAGTAAAAATCGGTAACGTTTCGCACATATGTCCAATGGAAAAGTGACAAATGAAGCAAGATTAAAATAGAAACAAAGTTGAAGAAAGTTCAAAACCCAAAGAATCAGCAGTTGCTTTTCCATTGGACATCTGCGCAAAACTTTACCGATATTTACTAAATGTCGACAAAACAGAAGTGCGGAATGTTGGTTTTTCCATTAAATCACTAATGCGATGATTTGTTTATTTATTATCGCGAGATGACACGAGAAGTCATTCCATAAACATGGCGACGAATGTAAATATTGTGTTGATTTACAGGTATATTCATTATTATTCTATATTACCCCTCTATCTCGTACTAAATTAAAAAATGATTGGGTTTCCTGGTGTGTCCACACATACCGCGACATGTTTCTTCTTCTTCTTCACTTCTCGTAACGTACGTCAACATCCGTTTTTTTAATTCACCTGACTCGTGTTGCGAAAAAAGGTCTTTCCATTGCAGTTTTGTGTGATATACCATTTGCGATATGCCCACAAAACCACCTCTTGCCAGCGCAAAAACGCTTAATTGACAAATTAGACTTTTGGCTTTTCCATTAGGTACATTTTTATGCGCAAGTTATATTTGCGCAATTTGAGGGTCAATGGAAAAGTGACTAGTGAGCGAAAAAAAAAAACTGGTAAAATAAGAGATAATGTGCGTGTATGTAAGTGGGTACCATGACAACATGATGCAGGACATTGATGTGAACTGGGTTTATTTCACAGCAATTATCAGCCGGCTGTACATTATCGCAATTATTACATGGGTATTATTCAATCATTTAACTTAAGAAAAAAAAAGGTAGAAAAAATAAGTACATTAAGAACATCTTTAAGTGGTGGAATGTTTATTGTTCTGTGTTATCGGAAAATGGTGTTATTATAGGATTTATTACAGGGCTGTTGTTGAGTTTGTAAATGCGCTAAATGTTTTATAGTCTGGATAAAAAAAGGAAAATATGCCAATTATCTTTACTTTATTAACCCATAAAGACCCAAACAGCCACTCGTGACCATAACCATCTACTGATCTAAACTGTTTAATCCCTGTTGATCCATTAATCCTATCAATACATGTAAATAATTGGTGTAAAATTACAGTTTGTCGACTTTTCATGGTCATCAGATATGACCCATTTGGACGTTCAGAGGCTCCGTAGTTGCCATGGAAGTACTGTCATCTTCTACAACATTGATTCACCAGTAAAACCAATGGAGTTGGAGCAATGACAGTGGATGGACACACTGGGTTTATGTTCAGTTATTGATATATTTGCTGAAAATGTCACTTTTTCTCTATTTCTAATGTAATGACTTTTGAATTTACTCTGAGCTTTAATGAACATCTGGATGATCAGCAGATTAAATATAGGAAAATGTGTAATTTACAGTGAAAAAACACTAGATACAGTGAATATTATTATCATAAGTGGTGATAAATCATTTTAACCCTTTATCGGTCACTCGCAGAAATACTCTGAAATTCAAATTTTCAGCTCTAGTGTGTTATTGGAGGACATAACAAGAACATATTCGTTTTGTGAAATGTTTCAAAAATTTTTTATTGTCATGTAGAAAATGAAGGTCAGTGAAGTTACCGTAACTGGTTTCTTACCTGTAAGTGGCAAAAAATAAAATTAAAAAAATCCAAGTATATACAGTATATTTATAAAAATACAAGAAAAAACACACATAAGGTGAAAAGAACATCACTTTTAGAACATTTTCCTTCTTAGCAAATGCATGTGACTGTATATATTTAATTAAATCTCTTTTAAAACGTCCTCTAGCAGCTGTAGAAGGTTTACATGTACCTGTGGTTTTGAGTCATTATTAACCCTTTTTAGTTCACTCATAGAAATACTCTGAAATTCAAAATTTCAACCTTAGTGTGTTATTGGAGGACATAACAAGACTTTATTACAATGTGTAACTTTTCAAAATTTTCATTGTTAAGTAGAAAATCAAAGTTAATGAAGTTACCATATTTGGTTCCTTATCCATAAGTGGCCAAAAAAAAAAAAAATCCAAGAAGTATATATAAAAAATACAAGAAAAACACATGTAAGGTGAAAGGAACATGTATTTTTAGAACATTAGAACATCACTTTTAGAACATTAGACCAACATGCGTGCTGGTCCAGACCCCTGTCCACATCCACATGATCCCTTTGAACATAATTCCTTATATTAGTACCATTACTTCATGGTACTGAACAAAGCAGGTCCACTCAATGTTCATGCAGAGGTGGACCTTATAGACCTGGAGACCACATTGGACCTGAGATTGGTGACTCACTGTCCTTATTTTAATTGTTGCTGTCTCCTTGTAATATATGTGGAACAGTGGCGATTTCTCACAGACTGCAAGGGAGGCCCGGCTTCCCCTAAAATTATGAAAATTAAATGGTTAAATATGTTCGGTTGTGTTGACATTTCATTGACTACAAATGTGTTAGAACACGTTCATCTCACAGATGAGTTTGTTCAGAATCAGCTTTATTACAAACCAACAGACTGGATGTTGTTCACTTCTCCTCCATTCCCGTGTCTCTGTTTTCTCCTCCATCTCTGCTCAGTGCATTTGTCCGTAGACGCTCAGGGTCCATGCACTTCAATGGGACTGAGTGGAACAGTTTTTTTCATTGCCTCAAAACTGGACAGTAATTGGATAAATGCCACGATGTTGTCCTGCCCCCGGACGCTTGGTGTCTCTGGGGGTGAATGGAGTTGTGGGCGGAGCTCGGCTGGGCTGGACGCTGGGCTTCCACGTGCTGACTGGATGATCAGTCGAAAGGCTGAATCCGGTTTGATTGACAGCTAGTTTGAGATCTACTCCTTCACTGACACAGTTCAGTTTAATACCGTCGCGCATTCTGCTGTGAAATCGAGAGAGAAACCACTACGAAGTTACTTGTTCATTTCTCGCACTGTAAATAAAACACACTCATTGTACTTCCTTGTTTCAATTTAACATAATTTCAACGTTTTCTTGTTTACTTGGTACGATAAGGTCACTGACCATTTTCTTAAAAAGGAACGGACGAACGAATTCATGTTTAAATAACTTGACATTTTTTTTGATGTAAGCCAACAATGAGCTTCCCCTGTCTGAAAGACGAGCAGCCGCCACTGATGTGGAAATTACCAAAAATAGTCACTTGCCCAATAAAGGGTTAAGAAAGGTCAAATGGAGAGAAAAATTCCTTTGGGAACTGCCACAAAAGTAGCGCTGGGTCTTTATGGGTTAATGTCCAGAAAGTCTGATTTCAGTGGTCTTTCTGATGAAACCAGTCCGTGGTGTGAGCGCTGTGGATGATATTTCCTCCAGACCGATGCAGGGCAGCTCCATATTCCCGTACCTTTCCCCATCCACACAAACAGACATTATTGTAAATGTAATTCAGCAAACATCAGAATAAGCGTGTCTGTGCACAGACTCATTGCATTTATATTATAGTCTTTTCTCTGTGAGGTCCCAGAGCGTTGGATGTTATGAGTTTGGAGTCTCTGTAGCTTCACTCGGGCTTTTCCTGCTCTTATTCCCAGTCTGCTGTTTCCTCCTCTGTGTCTCCGACTCAGCTCTCAGACCAGAGAAAAGACAGAAGGACTATTCAGACATTATTTATGTCGGTTAGTATTCCCCTCAAACAGGTGGATGAATGAACACAACCCCCTTCTGAGTCCAAGCCTCATACTGTATTGTTGTTTAGTTTGTGGCAGTGAAGGAGGTGAAATGCATCTCTTTTTCTTTATTTATTTATTTATTTTTTTCTTTCCGACTGGATTTTTTCTGTGTGAAGTCACACCACCTTGTGGCTGTTTATCAAACTAGATGGAGACAAACTTGACTTTTTTACCGTCTTCATCAGCTCGTGCTTTGGCCCATGGTCTCATATTCTCACTTCAGTATTTTTAATGTAATGATGAAGCAAGAAAAAGTCATGTTTTGATGACTGATGGGTGATATTACACTAGTATTCACAGCCACTCAAATGTGAAGGTTTACTCTTCTTCTCTATTTTATTTTACTGTAAAATTAGTCACTTGTGCAACTAACAATCAGCATTTTTTTTTTTTTTAGTTTATGATAAGTCTGTTAATCATTTATTCTGTTATCAAATGAAAAGTTTCCCAAAGTAAATGTGTCATAACTGTATGAGTCTAAAACACAGTACTGGGAAGTGTTCTGTGAAGTCATAGGTTACATATGAGTTGTTTCCTTTAAAGGGCTCATATTTTGCTAAACCCACTTTTATTAGTCTTTGCTTCATTTATTTATTTGTGTGTTTGGACCCTAATAGTTCATACAGTTTGAATTTGAACCCTCCAGGTGCTGCAAAGTTATCTTTATATTCATTTTGGAAAAAATCAAGTGGATTTCTACAACCTGTTTTAATTCCTGCTGAATTTGTTACGTTTTATAAGTCGTTACGTCATGACATTTGCACATATAAGGTCAAGATTTATGACGAACATTTCTCCGAGTACGACATAATTGTTTACCAGCAGCAGCGGTTGTAGTAAAAACTGAAAATATGTCCAAACTTTGAGCCGATTACTTAAAATGTTCAGTTGTTGGTTGTATTAATGAACATAAGTGGCTGAATGGGACAGCAGCACAGTCAACAACCTGGAGGGGGTGGGGTCATGTGCATTTAAAGGGCCAGCGCTCAAAACCACCTTTCTGGTGTCATTACTCAGAAATAGGGTTGAAGATGGACCTGTGGAGTTGAATGAATGAAGAATTCAGACTCAAACAGAGCATTTACAGTTTATGTAGACCACAGGGAAATGTTTGAAAATGCATAATTCCATTTAAAAATTTAAAATGTAATGTCCATCCATTTTCTGCTTAGTCCGTCTTCTTTTTGTGAAGTGAAAGTGCTAACCATTAACCCATCCTAAAATGTATTCAGTGTATACCTTACACCCTATTTTTTTTTTTTTTTTTACAAACTAATATATGGTTAGAGGAAAAAAATGTTTGATCATACCTAAATAGCAAGTTCGACAAATGGCAGCGTCACAGATGAACAAATGTAAATATCAAATTAAACATTTTTTATTTCAATGATCAATATTTTAGAATTATCAATATACTTTTTTTTTTTTTTTTTTAAAACAATATTTACAACATACAAATAATATTAACCCTTTCATGCATAGTGGTCACTCCAGTGGACAGTTATTCTACAGCTGTGCTCATATATATTCATGGATTTTGTTATTTTAGTTTCATATCAGCCAACAGAATACACAATACACTGCAATTGATAACATTACTGTAACTTGGCTGTTCTTGATAAACCAAATCTAACATGTTCAAATGTAAATCAATTCCTTGTTATTGTTATTAGACTGTAATTAACAGCAAAAGGTTTTTTTTTTTTTGGCATATTATCTCCATGAAGTCATTAGTATTGGAGTTCACTACAAACAAAAAGGTAAGGATATTTCTTTCTTTCTTTTTTTTTTTTTTTTTTGTCATTTTTGCCATTTGTAAATAAAGCTATGTCCGGTCATTTAAAAAATGTGTTTCAATTCAATTCACACACAAAAAAGTAAAAAAACGTTAGGCAAAAATCCCAACTGAAAAAAAAAAAATAGCCCAGCAATTTTAAATATCCATAACTTTTTGTTTGTAGTGCATGTTAAAATGTGAGAAAACATGAAATTAGCAGCATTAAATGTTTTTATTTCATAGTTTAGCTTTAAAAATTAAACGCACATTTTTGCAACTCCATGAAAAATAGCTTCATCAAAAAAATTAATCTCATTGTTTTTTTAAATGCCTAAAGAGGAATAAAGAAAAAAATCTTGATTAATGTTCTCATAATTCATGCATGAAAGGGTTAACATTATATTCAAATGTATTTTGCATAGATATATGCATTTGTTAATTTTAAACGCTGCCTTTAGAATATGACATAAATAAAATAATAGTCAAATATCAGTGTATTTGGAATAAATTACATTTATTTATGAGAGTTTATAAAATTAACCCAGAATGACGGCAGAAAACTGTCAAATTCCAAACATTCACACTCATAAAAGTCTTTTTTTTTCTCATTTCAAAATATATTTTCCTGAAAATATAAGTAATTACCTACCCAAAAATGTAAGTTTGGTGTAGATTATTGTAATTACATTTTTTTTGATCAGATGTTAACCTTCCCTTGACCCATATACAACTATCACAACTATATCCAAACAATCAGGTGTCATAAAATGCCACACAGATCACTTATGCCTCTCCCTAAAACAGTTCCTGTCCTCAACAACGCAGAGGTTCACATCACAGGCCTCACACTTCCACAGTGTCACTCCTCTGTCCATTTTTTATATAAATATAGTCACAGAAAAAATTATTAGACCATCAGAAGTCATCCAAAACAGTGGTTATGCAATCCAGTACTAACTCCTGTGTGTATCATGTGACTAAAACAGACAGAAAAGAAAACATGGCATGCCTAAAAGTGCTGTTTTTGTCAGTACAATGCCACAGATATTGATGCCACAGAAAGACTTAGGGATTCATGATACTTAGGTTATTACTCGCGTTTTACAGATTTGATAAAAAATTGTTGATGAAAGCCATACGCAGCTTTAAAATGTCACTTATTTTCCATGTTCTTCAGGTTATTCACATTATTTGGTAAAAGGATAGTTTGTAAATGTAAATATTTTCATGTACTTTCACTTTTTTACATTAAAACAAAGAGAAACATTTGGAGTTGTCATTATTTATAGGTTTATTATGACAGTATTTTACGAGTTCAACTCACTTGAGACCAAAGTAGGGCTTTACAGTTGTGGAAAAAATTATTAGACCATTGATTGATTGATTGATTGATTGATTGATGTATTTATTTCGAACATGAATGTCAAACAGAAGACAATAAATAAACAAAACACTTAAACATAAGACATATAATACATATTTGAAAAGGAGTGAGAAGAAGTACAACTTATAAACTCCCACCCCTTCTCCTTATATAATTAATAACAATAATAACCTTCTTCATCTAATCATATCTATACACTATGCCATAATATGACTGATACTTACTACTAAATAATTTGGTTTCCGGCTTTATATTATTATGAACAAATATAATATGATTTACATAAACACATAATACAATAACACATATATGTAAATACATATTCATACACCGATCTATACACACATATACACCTACATATATATGTCGAGGCCCAAAACGGAATCTGGCCCGATTCAGAATCGGGCCGGCCCAGAATGGAATTCTATTCTAGGCCGGCCTAGAATGGAATCCTGCTGCTATAATGTTATTTTTATACCATGTTTAATGCAAATGATCTAAATTATTACAAGAATCAATACATGGAATTTGCGAATATGTGAAAAAAAAATGAAACAAACAACATTTTAATTGTAAACTATAATACACTTTATTTACAAATAGAACCTAGTGGTACTCCCCACCAATATATGGTACAGTGAAATCGACTGAAATTGACAATAGTTACTCAAGGTATACAAGACTGAAAATGCAAAATTATGACAAATTATTGAATTATGGATCATTTGCATTAAACATGGTATAAAAATAACATTATAGCAGCAGGATTCCATTCTAGGCCGGCCTAGAATAGAATTCCATTCTGGGCCGGCCCGATTCTGAATCGGGCCAGATTCTGTTTTGGGCCTCGACATATACACACACACACACACACACACACACCTATACATACATTTACACACACTTACCACATACTTGTACATCTTTAGAACACCCAGTGATCCCCAAGCCCTCCCTCCTCCCTGTACCTCTGAAAAATTGTGTCTTTGTACCTCTTTTAAAATTCTTTCATGCTTGGACATTGCTTTAACTCTATATTAAATCTGTTCCACAGTCTCACCCCACTGACAGAAACACAAAAACCCTTCTTAGTCGTGCGCATTAAGGGAATTTTAACATCAAAAGTCATTAAAAGCAACGGTTATGCCATCCAGTACTAAACAGACTGAAAAGAAAACATGGAATGCCTAAAAGCACTGTTTTTGTCAGTACAATGCCATAGATGTTGATGTAAGAACTGAAGTGATTTTGGTTATTATCAAGAAAATACGAAAAATGGATAGATATCAGCTCTGAAATTAAACTACTATGAGTTATTTTTGTTGTTATCATTATATTCATCCAAACAAATGTACCTTTAGTTGTACCAGGCATTAAAATGAACAAGAAATTGAAGAAAACAAGGGTGGTCTAATAATTTTTTCCACGACTGTATGTGTAAAAGTCTGTGTGTTGTTGAGCTTCCATTGATGCTACAGTTTGAGTGATGGGCCCAGTTCAGGCTGAAAGACTCTTCCCCCACATTTCTCTCAGGAAGAGATTATTTTTCAACACCACGGGAGAAATAAAACTGTACATATTACACATTTACATTATATTTGATTATATGTGGTTAACACCCTCATCCTGGAACCAGCATCTACTGCATGAATGTGTGTTTTAGAATTTCAGGGAGTTTTTCTGTACTCTCAGGACAGGGTGTGTTTTCTATGCTACAGGTTTGAAGTTCCATTGAGGCTGGTTTTATTGGTTCATGTGGCGAGAACTGACAGAAACGATTGTTAAATTTCCACTCAGCAACACACTGTATATACTGTATATAGAACCTCTAAACTAGGGGTGTTAAACATGCGGCCTGGGGGCCAAATCTGGCCCACTAAAGGGTCCAGCCCGGCCCGTGGGATGAATGTGGGAAATGCAAAAATTACACAAAGATTTTAACAATTATTTTAGTTCAGGTTCCACATTCAGACCAATTCAGTCTCAAGTGGGTCAGATCAGTAAAATAAGATAAGATAAGGTAAGACAAAATGAGATAAGATTAAATAAGATAAGACAAAATAAGATAAAATAAGATGAGATGAGATAAGATACGATAAGACAACATAAGATAACATAAAATAAGATAAGATAAAATAAGATAAGATAAGACAACATTTCCTTAAAGTTCAATGAGATTTTTTTTTCTTAAGTGAGATGTGAAGAAAGGAGATGGCTAGTTGTGGTAGAAGATGATTATTTACAGTCAGAGCATGAAAAATATTTTAAGATTTAATATCATAGTCCTGGATAAAAACAAAACAAAATCAATGTTGAGAGAAATTGAGTGTAACCATCTTTGAGGCATTTTGGAAGAAAAGATAACAATTTAAACCAAACTAACCAATGCACTGATATTCATCCCAATATAAAAGTATATTTTGACATTTGTCATTGTTGTTTTGTATCCCAGACCCCTGTTAGAAAAGAAACACCTGTCCACATACTTTTGTCCATATAGTGTATCTTTAACCCTTTCATGCATGAATTATGAGAGATTTTTTTTCCTGAGTGTTTTTATTCCTCTTTAGGCATTGTCACAACCCGGCTCTGTGGTGGTGACCAGAATGGAGACGGAGGTGGTGAAAAAGTAACAAAGATTTATTAAATAAATTAATAATAACAAAAACACAGAATGCTGCAAAAACGCCAGCCAGGAGGAGCAAAGCAGGGCAGGGCAGAGCAGGACCAGACCAGACAGCCAGCAGCACCGAGACCAGACCAGACAGAGAGCGTGTAGACCAGGCCGGACCAGAGAGAGACAGCCAGAGAGCCAGAGAGCCAGAGAGCCAATGATCATCACGGGTGAGCTGCCTATATAGTCAGGCCTGGACCGCCACAGGTGTCATCAATTATGCCGTCGCCATCTGCAACAGAAACTGACAGCGCCTCTAGTGCCCGGAAGGTGCGGGGCCGTCACACCCCCCCCCAAAAAGAAAGGGCCTCTCTCCAAGAGGACCGTCTGAAAGAAAATAGGTTAAACAAAACATTCAAAACATGCAAGTTTGATTTTATGCTTACCCCAGTCTCTTAAAACCAGCACCTGCCTACCATCCCTATCCGGCCACCCAGCAACTCCAGCGCCTGGAGAAGCAATTTAAGAGTGAGAGGGACAGGTGGAAGCAAGCGGGTTGAGAGAGATGGGGGAATGAAATCAAAAATCAGGCTCGAGACAGAGCATCCGCCACAACATTTTCAGAGCCTTTAATGTGGCGAATGTCTAAGCTATACGCCTGTAAAAACAGGAACCACCGCATCAGCCTACGGTTCGGACAGATCAAAGAGTTCAAGAATGTGATTGGGTTATGATCAGTGTAAATGATCAGTGGGACACTACAGTCCAGATAGACTTCGAAATGCTGGAGAGCCCTCACCAGAGCCAGAGTTTCTTTCTCTATGACTGAATAATTTATCTGGTACCCATTGAACTTCTTTGAAAAGAAACTAACAGGATGGTCAATGCCATCACTTCCTGTCTGAAGCAGCACAGCACCTGCTCCGACGTCACTCGCATCCATGTGCAGCTGAAAGGGCTGATCCAAACGGGGAGCTGCGAGGACCGGAGGAGAACACAGAACAGTCTTTATGCTGTCGAAAGCCTGCTGACAGGAGTTAGACCAGATGAATTTTGCCCTCGCCTTTAACAGGTCTGTCAAGGGAGCAACTATGGTGGAAAATGTTTTACAAAAACAACGGTAATAACTTTCCAACCCAAGGAAACGCATGAGTTCCTTTTTGGTGGTCGGCACAGGATAGTGGAAAATAGCCTTCACCTGGTGACCCAGTGAAAGATTATCATTCAGTGTTTCAGAATTTTTCAGTCTGCCACACAACATACTTTCATCAGGTGCACGGACTTCATCATTCTGTACCACAGGTGTGACATTTACTGAACACAACTCAGCGGCAGCAACAGCAAGCACAGGTGTTGCGTCCTGCTGTTGCGCACTCCCCCCGCCCTCAAAAGACTGGAACTCACGGGGGTGGTACGGCTTCAGCAGGTTAACATGACACAGCTGTTTTTTCTTCCTGCGACCTGGAGTGGACAGTAAATAACTGACATCTGAAGTCCGTTGCAAAACTGAAAATGGACCCTGAAATTTAGCCTGGAACGGTGAGTTCACCAGCGGTAATAAAGCCAGAACCTGATCACCAGGAGAAAATACCCGAATTTCAGCTTTCCTGTCATATAATCTTTTCATTTTACTTTGTGCACAGGCTAGATTTCCCCTAGCCATCTCCACAGCCAAAACCAAACGACGTCGAAACCCCTGCACATAATCAACGAGAGACTGAGGAGGTTCAGACGGAACCACAGAGTCACGGAGGAGAGTCAATGGACTGCGAACTGCGTGACCAAACACCAGGTCATTCGGACTGAAGCCAGTGCTCTCCTGCACCACCCCTCTGGCAGCCAACAGTAACCACGGCAACCCCTCATCCCAGTCCTGATCCAACTCTACGCAATAACTGCGCAACAGAGACTTAAGGGTTTGATGGAATCGTTCTAATGCACCTTGGCTCTGTGCATGATATGCAGAAGCTTTGTTATGTTTCACGCCTAGCTGTTTAAGAACCTGTGAGAATAAATTTGAGGAGAAATTTGTACCCTGGTCACTCTGAATTATTTTAGGTATTCCAAACACTGAAATAAACTGTGTTAAAGCTTTAACCACAGCCTTCGCTGTTATTGTGCGAAGCGGATAAGCAGCTGGATACCTCGTTGTCTGACACATCACGGTGAGTAAATAACAGTTACCTGATTTGGAACGCGGTAATGGGCCAACACAATCAATAATCAGGTGCTCAAAAGGTTGAGCCGCAACTGGAATCGGAGCTATAGGAGCTGGTTTAATGGTTTGATTTGGTTTACCTGTAATTTGACAGGTGTGACATGATTTGATGTAGTTTGACACATCCTTTTTCATACGGGGCCAAAAAAAATACTTAAGAATGTAGTTATAAGTCTTGTGAACCCCTAAATGTCCTGACTGATCATGAGAAGTCCTAAGCACCTCGTCCCTGAATTTTGAGGGAACAACAACTTGAAACACCGGTTCACCAAAGAAACTGTCACAGTGAGGCGTCCATTTACGCACCAACAGGTCATCCAGCAGTAAATAACACTGAGCCGCACTGTTACCTTCAGTAGCTGATAGCACCTTATGCACAAGCTCACAGAGAGTCGGATCAGCACGTTGTTCTGCGATCAGCTCACTACGGGAAACAGACAGAAGTGAGTCAGGTACAGCAAAAGCACATGTGTCACGGACATCCTCACAATGCTCCGCCTCAGACTGATTTTTACTCTGAGCGCGAGTAACCACACATGCCGGGTACACATCAGATTCGTCCTGGACTGACTGTTCAGGCATTTCGGGGACAGATGGAAAAAATGTCACAACCGGGGAAAGCGGAGCATCCATCCATACCCTGCTACCAGCCAGGTCATTACCCAGGATAACATGCACTCCGGGAACAGGCAGGGCAGGACGCACCCCCATAACCACCTCACCTGTCACCAGCCCACAACTAAGATGGAGTTTATGAATGGGAGCAGGTACGACCGTCAAACCCATTCCTCGGACCAGAACGAAATCTCCAGTGGCCGTGCTGTCAGAAAACGGTAACACAGAACCCAGAATAAAAGAATGGAATGCACCTGTGTCACGTAGGATTTTCACTGGAGTGGAAACATCAGCGCCCACCAAAGACACATGACCATCTGAAATGAACGCAGAAAAGTCAGATTGTGCCAAACCACAATCATTCACAGATTTAACGTCGCTACAGGGCACACAAGAATTAGTCTGAACAGGATTGATTTTGACTCCACAGGTGTCCACAGAAACAGAGTGTGTCACAGGAGCAGCCAGAACCACGGGCTTAACCTGCGCATTCTTACCAGATCTGCGTGGACATTCTGCTTTCCAATGGCCCCTGCCTCTGCAATAAT